>NW_021639817.1:419658-686243 GCF_001865345.1 Cryptosporidium ubiquitum | reverse complement strand
CCCCTCTCCCCTCATCCTGCATCCATCATTAAATTTTAAATTTGAAAAAATTTTACCCAATTTTTCCTTTAATAGTAGAAGATCTTATATATTAATTATCAAAAATCTTCGTTTATTTACCCATTTAACTGATTATAAGCTAATAACAATTCAAAAATTTTTAAATAATCATCATCATAATCATCTTCATCATCACCACCAATCTTATATTTAAATTAAATATCATTAATATTGAAGATATATTTGATAAAGTCATCACAAATTAATTTATATTTATTATATTAATAATAAATAATGTTCAGATTTTTTCTACTTATTAGTAGACAAGGAAAAACCAGATTGGAAAAATGGTATTCATCTTACCAACAATCTGAACGTAAAAGATTTATTAAAGAAGTTACCCAAATGATCATTAATAGACAGGGAAAATTATGTAACTTTATTGATTGGAAAGGCCATACACTTGTTGTTAAAAGATATGCAAGTCTTTATTTTGTTGCTTGTATTGATAAAAATGATAATGAACTTCTTGCTCTTGAAATTATACATCATTATGTTGAAGTACTTGATAGATATTTTGGAAATGTCTGTGAACTTGATCTTATATTTAATTTTCATAAAGCTTATTTTATTCTGGATGAAATTATTCTTGCTGGAGAAATTGAAGAAAGTAGTAAAAAAGCTGCATTGAGAGTTATTTCTACACAAGATTCCATGATGGATGAAAATAAAGATCATGGTAATATTATATTAAATGGAAGCTCTGTTGGAGTTAGTATTTCTACTCCTAATATTGCTTTATCTGCAGTTAATGCTGCCAAAAGAGCTGGTGCTTTATTTTAATCTTATATTCTTATTACTGTATCATATAAATTAAATAATACCAAATGTTCAATAACTTCTGTTTTTATATCACCCTCACTCCATAATGATCCTGATAATTTACGTACTATACCTTTAGCTATACACATTGATAATGTTTCAATATATCCTGGAAATGATAAATATTTTGAATATTTATAAGTTACTGGTAGTTGTTTTGGTAAATATTCATCTCTTGATGATAAAACTTTTTCAACAATATTATGCATATCATTACCACTTATATGACCTGGTATAATACCTGTACTTGTTAAATATTCATATAATTGTAATGGTTTAATGTAATCAAATTCTGTTACATAATAATTTTTTAATATATCATCATCATTTGTTATTCTTTTATAATTGACTAATTCACGTGTTATATCAAATTCAAATCCTTTCATACTTTTTGATGCTAATTGAATAAATATTGCTGAAGCTATATTCATTTTTAATTGTGATACAACAATCTTTAAACAATTATTAATTTTACATTCAACTCTTTCATGTGTTGATTGGCTTGCTAAATATCCTTTTTTACCCTTTATTAATTCTTCACCTGAATTTTCTATTAATTCTTGACCAGAAATTAATTGATTACTAATAATTCCTCCTCCAATAATTCCTCCATCTTTGGTTTCAATAATTTCTAATCCACGTAATAATTCATCTTGTTCAGTAAATAATGCTTTTGAAAATGGTAACATTAACATTGTTGAGAAATCTTCATTTCCATAAACTTGTTTATATAATGGTATTAAATGTAATTCACAAAAATGTCTAAATGCTGTTACTCTATTTAAATCTTTAATATTATCTTGTGTTACTGCTACTCCTGATGATGGTGTATGATTAATATGATTCCCTGATTCTCTATTATTCAAATTATTATTGTTATTATTTTGAGAATTTTGATCATCATTTTCTAAATTAATTAATAATTTATCACTAACAATAATACTTGATGTATTATTTTCCCATACAGAATAATCAACTTTTCCTGTTAAATCATTAATTTCTTTATGTAATCTTAATATTGCACTTTGACCCAAAGTTGATTGTCTTAATACATCAAAACGTATTAATGCATTAATATATGCTAATTCTCTTAATAAAGGTATCCATAATTCCTGTGTTATTACCCTTACATTTCTATTACCATAATTTAAATTACTTGATATTCTTTCCATACTATACTTATTAAATAAATCTTCAATAATTTTTTCAGATTTAATTAATTCTGGTGATAAATTTAATGAAATAACTAATCTTTTAAATCCATTTCTAGTTATTCCCATTGCTTTTCTATAAATACTCATATTTGGATCATCTGATGTAACAAATGGTGATCCTACTGACCATTTACTATTTGGTTTCATAATATCATCTTTTAAAGATTTAAAAGATGAATTATTATTAACATTAAAATATCTTAATGATGAATTATCATTTGAATTTGTCAAAATATTATTCATTATATTATTATGATTATTAACATTCATATTTTCTTCCATTTCTGTATTATTAAAATTATTATTTCTATTCATTAAATAATAATTACCACCATCATTTTTATTAACTAAATCACCATATATACTCATTTGAGTTTCATTATTTTTCCATCTTGTGTTTGCAAAATATGAAAACAATTCTCTCAAACATATTGATATTCTAGGACATTGTTTTAATATTTTAACAAAACATTTTAAATCCCATTCCATTAAAGGTTTCCAATACATTTTAATTACATTAATTGCATAATCATCATCATTATGAGGTGAAATAGATAAGTTTTTATTAAAAATGTTTTTGTTCATATTATGATTATTATTAAGTTTATTTCTTGAATAATCATCTCTTATACCTAATACTCTATCCAATATTAATGGACCAACTATTGTATCTGTGAATGATAATGAATCCTCTGTTTGTACTTCTGTGCTTGGATTAAAATTTAACTTTCTTAATACATCAACTTTGATTTGATCAATTTCATGATCTAAATGATCCTCCTCCATTTTGATTGCTTCATTATAATTTGATAAGATCATTTCTAATGCTTTCTCTCTACTTGTTACCATTTCATCCATCTTTGCTAATACTTCACTCTTTCTTTGTAAACTTTCACGTATATTTGTTAATTGTTGTTCTTCTATTAAACATCTATTAACCAAATCAAACTGATTTGCTAAATTTCCACGTCCTAATGATCTCAATTCATCAGCAATTAATTGATATAATTCCATTAATTCTTCTAATGAATTTAATTTATTAGTTTCTAATAATGATACTAAACGTATTAATTCTCTTGTTCTTTGTTGTTGGAATTTATTATACTCAACTTCTAAACTATGACATAATGGTTCTAAATTATTCTCTTTTAATATTCTATATGAAGATAAATCAGAATCCACTCTTTGTCTTCTTATCATTTGACTTTCTAATCTTTTTAACAAAAATCTTCCAAATGTCAAAATCAAATTTTCTCGATCATTATTATCCTTTATAATTTGTTCCAAACGTTGTTTATTTTTTTGTAATAATGTCCATTGATCTTGTTCGTCTGAAATCTTTCCAACTTTATCCATTATTCTTTCCTGTTCTGTTGGTTTCCTTTCTAACTCTTCTAATATTACCTTAAAATCATGTAAATATTTCTTTTCTAGTTCTTTCATCAATTTTATTGCTCCTTCAAAATCATCAGATTCTAGTAACTTTTCAAACTTTCTTTCAGTACTTTCTGAAGAATTTAAATCTACATATTTATACCAATTTTGTATTTCTACCAAATTTTCTATATATGGAGTGAATGGAGACCCATATATTGGTCTATTATTTAAATAAACACAAATTTCTAAATCACAAATATTTGAAACAATTATTTCTTCTGAATCCAAAAATGTTTCATCATATTCAAAATTGGACATATGTTGAATCTTTCTTGTATTAAATAACCCCCCAAGCTCTTCACTATTAAAATCAATTTTTGTATTGGTTACTCTTGTATTGATTCCTAGTGCTTGCTCTATTGCTCTTGTTGTTGTTGTTGTTGTTGTTGGATCTATACTTGTATTACTTCTTAACTGGCTTGAATTATTTTTTTTATAACATATAGAATTAATCTTATCTATGATTTTTTGATCAAAATTTTGTATTGTTTTCTCCAAATGAACAGTGTAATAAATAACATAAGATCCATCCCAATTATCATATATTGCATGTATTTTCCCAATACTAGAATTAAATTTTGCTTTTAATTGGTGTCCTCCAGTAGAGATACGATTTCCAAACTCATCGCATAGTATAACAATAAAAGAATTAATATATTTTGGAATTTTACCATTACATGCTTTAATAACTTCAATATTGACCATATAATTAACTGTTGGGCATGCTTTACATCTAATAGTCCCCTCACCAATAGTTGAGGATGCTTTTGATTCTGGAATTGATGGAGTAATAATAACATCATATGGAGAGCCTGCTATAGGGAGGCCATCCATTGTGATTCTCAATAAATATTGACCAGATTTCTCACATCTCATCCTACAATTATACACACCATAATAAGATTCAACAGAACACCATTCTATTGGAACATCCATTTGATCTACACCAACTTTACATACTTCACTTTCGCTAACATTAATTAATGCATCATTTTTGGGATTTTTATACTCTAATCCATATGGTTCAGCTGTAAATGTATATTTAATATATCCAACCGATCTTAAACGAATATGAATTTTACTCTTGCCAATTGAAGATTTATTTCCATCCTCATCTCTAGATTGAATTGTAAAAGTAATCCATTCTCCAGCAACTCCTGGCCGTATTCCCGACCCTAGTAAAGTGCTCATATGAGGTACATATGGTTTACAAGATTTTTTATCTTGATTAAATCTCTTTAAATTGCCTTCAATATACTCTGGGTCCAATTTTTGGACTTCATTGGCCTCTTTATTAATAGAATACATATCATTAAAGTTATCATCAGCACTATCCATATCAACTTTTTTGTCATCTGAATAATCTTCGATGGGTATTAGTAACTTCTCTTCATTTTTTGCAGAATCAATTTGATAAATGGCTTCATCAAATAAATTTTGGAATTTCTGAGAACAAATGAACTCCTCACTTTTGTCATTGACTGAATATCCTACCCAGACGCCGTATGGACTTAAAGTTGGGGCTGAATAATGGTCAGGCATTTTAGTCTGGTAATCGTGTAATATGTTATACACAATTCCCTTTTGGGGACGAAGATTTAGATAAGAATATTCTTTTTTAGACAAAAAACTGGATTTATCTGGCCATACATTAATTTTACATTTTAAAGTCCCAGAATATCTTCCTTTTGTCTCAAATTCTTTAAGAACACTTTCAACACTTGGTTCAATTCTATCCATATCATAATATATATGATCATTTAATTGATTAGGGTTAAAATCTTTCATAGAAATCGGATTTTGAATACATGAAAATGGTTTACCATTTAATAACATATATATGTATATGCTTGGCTCACTACCTGGAACTGGGGTTAATAATACCCTTCCGGAAAACAAACATCTTATTCTCATATTTTTTTCCTTGATAGCATCTATATCTTTAAACTCGATATTTTCTGGTAGACCATTGATTTCTACACATCTATATGGAAATAACTCTAATGCATTACCTCCTTCATGCAGAATTCTTCTTTCATGTTTCCATAATACACAAATGTGAATCTTTGAATGTGCCATATCCCATATATCAATGTCACTCCAAGCAGGAACATTGTCTAAAAGAATTACATCTATACAGCAAAGGCTTGCCAAACAAAACTGATTCTTTAAATCTTGACGATGGTAAACACTAACTAAAGGTTTTAATGCCCCTTCCGTTTTAATTGGATAAGATATAAAAGTTTTAAGTTGTACTTGAATAATTCCAAAATCATCATATCTTTCATTATCTGATATTTGATTATTTCTATTATCTGATCTTAAAATACTCTTTTTAAGCTTTTCAATGTCATTCATTAATGAGGTTATAAATAGAGAATTTACTTTCTCTTCTTTGTTATTGTTTTTGTCTAATATTTGCCTACGATAGTCTGCAACGAGAGACATTAATTGGTAATGAGGAAGAAGCTTTAACGGAAATACTTTCCCAGATGAATAACTTCTAATCCAGTCATCTTTTGTCAATACTGCAGTACCAATCCAATTAATTGGATTTGAATTTTGCAAATTATATTTTCCATCTCCAATTGCATTTATTGGTCTTCTCCACTTTGAAGCCGGTCTAAATACTCTGGAATTCTGAGAAGTCTCTGAAATATATCCTAGTGAAACAAATATTGGTATTGGCTCCTCATACCCATCTTCAGAACACAAAAGACGATCAACTTCATCCAAATTAGGCTTAAAAAGACAAAAATCTTCAAAACATTGGTTACTGTAATATTTGTGTGGAAATTCAACACTGAACTTGATTGCGTCCTCAAATTTAGGAAATCCAATACTATTTTTAATTGGAACTTCAGAATTAGATGCTTCATAACTCTCGTTTTCTGAATTATCAGAAACTGAATCAAGATTTTTGTTATGAACATACTTGACTTTGGCAATATTCAATGCATGGATATATGTCGTAAAATCGCATTCCAGAGATCTTAACTTCCCGGGTTTTGTACATGGTCTTGCAACTGCTACTCCTGTGCACCTTCTTCCCAAAATTGGATCCCACCTAATACCTTGTTGAAGCCCAAATATTTCCAAGGGATCCTCATATGGCAACCACAATACACAAATACAATTCACTGTACTATTTGTAGTACTATCTACATTTGGAAGCTCAAACTCTCGAACGCCTGAAATGTAAAGCTAACGAAGACAAGTTAAGTTTTGCTATGCGTAAGAAAACTTGCATACAAACCATGAGTTAATAAATTGCTTCTCCCCCCCCCTCCCCCACCAATAATTGCAAGAATACTTTATTTATTCATAAACTTACCTCTACTCCCAAATTGGCAATCGCGAGATTCAAACTCATAGTCTCATATCCAGAAAAATAATTTCCTTATAACCAGCGTTCCGCTTATTCCTGGACTTCTAATTGCTTTTTCTTTATAATAAACTTTTAAATTGCATAGCATGCACAAGACCATCCACAAACCATTCCCGCCAAAATGTCATGGCGGGTTGATGGCCGGTATTAGAAAACAATTTGCAAATACATGCACGCAAATTCTGGCATTGAAAGAGTGAAGTACAATGAGAAAAAATTCAAAAACTGTTAAATTGACAAAAATGTAATTATAAAATTAAATAATTTTAATCATTAAACTTTAAAACCTAAATATAATTTAAAGGTCAAATTTATTTTAAAGAAAACTATGTTGCTTAAAAAAATAGATTTACGAAATTATATAACAAGGGAAAAGAAAAACTTTGATAGAGTAGTATAAGCATAAGATTTTTACAAAAATTTGTTCTTACTTGAAAAAGTTACGTATATTTTATTTTCTTTTTTAAAGTAAAATGCCTAATTCAGAAAATCCAACCATAGACATATACATGTAAGCATGTAAAAAAAAGAAAAAAAATATGAAGAAAATGTGTTGCAAATGTATATGGGAAAGATGAATAAGAGTTCCCTGTAAATCTAAAACAAAACCCTATGTTTTAAGAAGTTATTCTCTACTTGTCTAAACTAAATTTTTTTCCCACTAGCTATTTTTCTCACATCCAAAAGTCAATGTGATAATGCGATACGTATATGTCTTTTTACACTCTGAAAAATGTGTGATTATCTTTCAAGAAAAAAAAATATGATTTAATTGGGATAGCTATAATATGTAAAGGGAATGCCACACAATTAAGGACCAAAGTAATAAGCTTTCAATTAAAAGTTTAAGGAACTAAAGTAATATAAAACCACCAATCTAGGAACAAAAAAGCATTCAACTTGAAGTGGGATATAAAGTAATAATTTGCGAGAAAACTAATAATTAGGGTCATTTATTACCCGACCTAATAATACGATATCGCGAAGTAGGACAGTTCTTTTTTAAAGGATAATGCAACAGATGAATCCACATATGGATTACCAGTTTGCACAGAATTACAATGATGGTTTATTAGAATATCATGGAAATTATGTCGGCAATGACCACTATGAGCATGACCAAGGGGAATATTATGATATTAATAGAGGATACTATGAAGAAGATGAAATGGTAAACCATGAAATAAATCCAAATTTTGCAAATGAAGAAGTAAGTTGTTGCCCAATGGAGATGATACACAAAAAACGTCATTCATTGAGTTATAAACCAAATATAAAGAAAGGGGTGCGAAAAACAGATGTAAGCAAAATACCAAAATTTCGCAATCCTTGGGATGTCAAGGGTGACTTGCAACCCAAATCATCAAAAGATATACCCCTAAGTTATGATGAAGCACGTTTTATACGTGAAATTTGGCAAGATACTAGGGCCCAATATGAGCCAAGCGATGGAGAAATTGAAGAAGAATTTCTTTTTGAGGAAGAGTATGATGATCTGGACGCAGAAAAGAGAAGAAACAGGCTTGTAGAAAGTGGAGCAAGTTTAGTAAGGTATTCCAGGCACTATGAATTACCAACAATATCAACAATTATTAAATCTTCTAATCCAGAACAATTCAGAAGCAGATCATTCTCTCCTGTTAGATCTCAAGTAAACGGAGCTTTTAATTCTAGATTTAATAGAGCTAATCGTGGCTCACGCACTCAAATAAGGGGATCAACACAAAGGCAATATGAACGAGGAGTAAGAGAAGACTTTAATTTCGAGAATGATTATCGAAATCAGTATCTAAATGACAATAAATTTGATTATAGAAATGGAAATTCTAGAATGCAGTATATGAATAATGCAATAGGTAGAAAATCTGTTAATCAAAATGGTCAATTTGGTGGGGAAATGAATGAATTAAACTTTACTAATAACGGAAATAATGAAACAAATCCAAATGAAATTAGGGAAAATTCTTCACTGACTACTCCAATTTCATCTCGTTATAGAAACACTGTGTTGGGAGTCCCATCAGAATTCGACCATTTAAACGATCCAAATAACCATTTCTTAGCTTCAGCTGGCTCTAGAAGGGCAACTTCACCTGATCTTCTTTCTCCTACGAAGAGCACAGGAAGAGGCCCTCCTCCGAAAATAGGTATTTTAGAGCCTGTTGAAACATCTGAAGGATTGATTTCTCCTGTTAATCAACGCAAAAAGTCGGTCATTAATACTCCAAGAATAGGTTCTTTAACATCAAGGTCCTCAGCATGTTCTATTTTAGGAGTAAATAGGAATAATATTGGAAATTCGGGGAATAATTCACCAGAAAATGTTCCAATCATTTCTCCATCTGGAAAACAGACAATAGTTTTTCATATGCTTCCAGATAATGAAAGTAATAACTCCAAAGCAACAATTTTTGCTGATCCAGACACTCAAAATATTGTCACTGAACTACATATTAAACCTGGCGTTGATATTAATGTCATCTCTACTCCAACTGGGCCTGCAATAGAATATGAGATTTCTGGAGGCAGAAATGCAAAGGCACATATTAACTTTTCAACAAATACAAATTCAGACTCTTCAATAAGTATTGGAGATATTCCAAAAATTCAGACTCCTAAAGAATTTCAAGAAGAACAGTTCAATTTTGACTACGGTACTCGTTCTTCTAATTTTAAAGGTCACGATCATAGTTACAATGATCGCTCAAGATCCCAGAGTAGGAGGAGATCCTCTCTGGAAGAAAATAAAACAAGAACATACAGTGATAATCAAGGCAGTAATTTTACTCAGAATCAAAATGGAATGAGAACAGGCAATAATAATTATAATCATTTCAAGCAATACAATTCTCATTATCCAAAATCACAAGTTAATCAACCTACTGAAAGTGATGGAAAGAAAGATGAAATAAATTCTTTGAAGACAAACTCACAGATATTAAATAGTACAATTGATGAAGCCGGAAAAATCTTCTCAGAAATAGAGAGAGATATTCAAAGTCAAGTTAGAGAAGGTGTAGACCAAACAGGAGATGTACTCGAATATTCGGGATATAATCAAGAAAACAGTGGAGATATTGAAAGTAGTGCAGATTTTAAGTACATTCAATCTTCAAAGAATGAATCTAAATTATTGGAAGGAGATGTCAATTGTAATGAAGTTTTCCAAGATAATAATCATCCTAACTTAAATACATCAGCTGGAGGTAATAATAATGTACATGGAATTACAAAAAGTCGCCCAAATCCATTCCTTCCCATCAAGAAAATTCAAAAAAGAAGTGGTTTGTCTGGGTGTATATTGAATACATTAACATGCAGTAAGGTAGAATCAGCTGAAATGAAAACATTTAGGGCATTAAACCCAGTAGAAATGATTAATAGAAATCCTGAATTTTATTAGTTTATCTACCAGCTTAACTATTATATCCAAAATAACAATATGGTCATTCTTCGCAATGAATATTTATTGAATTCATAAGAATTTTTAAAGATTTATAGTAGAATATAATAAATTCACAGTCTTACAAAGGTAAATTTAAGATCTGAATACAGTCTTTTTAAAGAGATTCTTCCCGATATTTAAAATTTAATGAATATGTATAATAAGTAACATAATTTATACAAATCTTAAAATTGGAAGAGAAATCGATATTTTTAATTTAAAAAAGAATGAGGGAATAATCTCTAACATTCCTGTGATATTGAAAAAAAGAAGGGATGATAAATATATATCTAATAGAATTAATCTAGAATTGATTACAAATATATTCTCGTATTTTAGCCAATTTTTTTTGACAGTAGAAATTTTACATGATTTATGATTAATTAATTTTTCCTCTGATTAAATTTTGTGGGTTCTATTAAATATTTTTTTCTTGTAAAAATTTGGTTTGATGTCCACTATGCATTTTTTTATTAAATTATTTTATGTAATCACACCGGTATATACAAATTGGCAATCAAAAATTTAGACAAAAAAAGTGGTTTACCGCCCAACGTGTCAAAAAAAACACTGCAAAAATAAATTAAAAAAAAATAATAAAAAAAAGTTTAAAGAAAAGAAATAAAAGGTAGATTTTGGAAAAAAAGAAGCAAAAGTTATAGAATATTTGATAGGAGGTGTTAATTAAATGGCACAGAACGGAGCAACGAGTTTATTTATTGGAACTGGTGGGATTTCTTTGGAAAATGTTGCATTGATATCAACAAGTGATAAATCTGAGTTTTTATTGGAACCTAAGTTGAGGGAAAATGAGGAGGATCTGAAAATATTGGAGGAAAGTGATTGTTGGACTGGTTGTGTTGAGGAAGTGACTCAAAAGGCTGAAGAATTAAGTTTAAGTGAAGTTAGAGCATTAATGCTTACAAAAGCTGTGGGAATGGCAATGGAGGGAAACGGAACATCCAAAAAAATAATGATTTGGTTGCTTGAGCAGTTAAGAAACAGAAATTTAAATTCAGTTAAGGTAAAATATTTTAGCACAGATGAATTGACTTTAACAAATTTATTGCAAGAGTATGTAAGGCTTTCAGGACTAAAAGTGTCCAAAAGCGATGCAAAAGCCTTTACAAAAGGTTTTTCCGTGAAAGTATCTCAGCTTGCACTTTATTTGGGAATTTCTTCTACCTTGAAAAGCTTTGGGGAATGTACCTTGGCAATTTTAGTAGAGGCAATGTCTTTCCCATTATGCTTTTTAACTCATTTATCATCAATTTCTACTGGTGGTCTAGCTGAAACTACAAGAAACATTAGGTGGCTTCTAGAAGATTCAAAAATTCAAAGAGAAATTAGATGGAAGAATAAGGATCTTGGAGTAAGGTTGTCTGAGATTATATGTTCATTGGGAACTCTTCAAAATTCCATTGAAAATCTTACTAAATGTATTAAGGGATTCTTCCTCAAAAGCGGTAATATAACTACAAGTACAAAAGGTATCGAACATTCTATTGATTATATTGAGATTATGCCAATTTTAGAACCACTTAAAACGGTCATTTCTTCGCTTTATTACATGGAGAGATCCAGTCTTGAATTTCTGGATCTGCTATTAAGGGATACAAGCAAAGAAGAAATCATTTCTGTGAATGATTTTTCTAAATTTGATTTAAATTCGGAAATATCAATACATGGGTTAAATATTGAGCAAATATTAAAATCTGTAACTCCTTTAACTATGGAAAATTTGGGTTATATTAACTTAAAAATAAATGAATTGATTAATAATTCTTTAGACTTGTCTAAAGTATTAAGAGTCTCCACAATGGACGGTTTTAAAGACTTAATTCATGGATTAAAAGAGTTAATTAATCATAATCTGGAAATCTTTTCAATCTTGTGTATTTTATCGTTACAAAAGCTTGCTGATAAGAACTACCAACAGTATATATCCAGTATTGAAAAGGCCAAAAAGAAAGGTAAGAATGAAGTTTCAATAGCTTCTCACGAATCAAAGAATATTCATGAATTTAGACAGCTTATGATTAGTGTAATAACAGAATCTAATCTCCTTAAAAAAACCAAAAATGATGTTGAAAATGGTATCTACTCTCAAGTACTAGAACTTTTCCAAGATGGACAAATTTTTAGACTGGATTCAAAATTGAAATCCATTACAACTCCTCAGAACCAGTCTATCAGACGTCCAAAAATTCCAAAAGGAACACAAGATGTTGCTCCTCAAAAGATGGCAATTAAGAATCTAGTTTTTGGAGTTATAAGACAAGTATATAGAGCTCACGGAGCAGTCGAAATTGACACTCCAGTATTTGAACTTAAAGACACCCTTTTAGGCAAATATGGAGAAGATTCCAAGCTTATTTATGACTTAAAAGATCAAGGTGGAGAACAGCTTTCACTTAGATATGACCTGACTGTCCCCTTGGCAAGATATATTGCAACTTCTGGGCTTGACCACCTTAAAAGATACCAAATTGGAAAAGTATATAGAAGAGATGAACCTCAAATGGCGAGAGGAAGATTTAGGGAATTCTACCAATGTGATTTGGATATTGTTGGACATTATGATTCAATGGTTGCAGATTCTGAAATCATTAAGATTGCAACCCAAGTATTATCTTCCTTTTCTAATTGGATTGGACAATTTATAATAAAGGTAAACCATAGACAACTTTTGGATGGTATTCTTGAGATTTCAGGAGTACCTAGTGAGAAATTTAAAACAGCTTGCTCATCTATTGATAAGCTTGATAAGGAGCCATGGGATAGTGTTCGAAATGAAATGATTAATATTAAAGGTATATCAGAAAGTTGTGTTGATAAAATCGGATCAATTATTCAATTAAAAGGAAATCCTTTTAATGTTATTGAACAAATCAAATCAAATAAAGAAATGATGTCAAATGAAAACATAATTAAAGCAATAGATGACCTACAGACTCTCTTCAAATATACAGAAAATTGCAGTAACTGTCTTAATTATCTTTCCTTTGATCTTTCCCTTGCCCGTGGGTTAGACTACTATACTGGGGTTATCTATGAAGCCGTATTAATCTCAAATGACTTAAATGTTGGTAGTATAGCAGCTGGTGGAAGATATGATCAGCTTATTGGAATGTTTTCACAAAAAAGTATCCCTGCTGTAGGCTTTTCTGTAGGAGTGGAACGTATAATGAGCATAATTGAAAGGAAATTTGAGAGTAGTAATACTATTAATTACTCCTCAAAAGGATCGTTTACGGATATACTCATATGTAATGTTGGAGATTCTTTGTTTGAATATAGATTCAAAATTGCATCTTTATTATGGGACAAAAACATTCCTTGTGAAATTTCTTTGACAGGAAATGGAAAACTTAGGAAACAACTTGATTATGCCTCAAATAACCGCATTCCATATTGTATAATTGTTGGAGAAAGCGAGGCCTTGAAAAATACTGTCCAATTCAAATTCATACATAACAATCAGACTGAGAGTAATTCAACCTCCTCTTCTGTTTCCTCACAAGAAGTCCACCTTAACGATCTCGTTAGCCATATACAATCTGTGATATCAGAATTTGGATCAACTTACTCTAAATTCTCGTCAGAATTCGAGTTATAATTTAAAACCAAAGTTAATAAATACCCTAGTTTCAAGTTTATTATAATTAAAGTTCATTCACGTTAATTTTTAAGTTAGTTTTTTTTATTACTATATAAATAAATAGTTATATATATTTTATTTATTTAAAATATTACATATTTTCTAATCTAATCTTCCATTTCTTTCTTTAATTTTCTCTCTCTTTATATCTCCTCATTAATATTAGCCCTAGTTCTATTTAATATAAATTTAATATTAACTTCCCTAATACTACCTCCTTTTTTCCTACCATCAACTTTTGATCAAGTAAATACTTTTTCTCCGTAATATTTGAGAATATCCCAAATGCTACTTTTATTCAATAAAAAATTACATTTTCTAATCTAAAGAATCATTAAATACATTAAAATTCCGATTTTTTAATACATATTTTATAAATTAATATTATATTATAACAAATGATATTATTATTATACCTGCCAAAAAATGATTTTTTTTTTCACTATTAATTAATTTCCTCTTTTTCTCCTTATATCTTTTTTCAATTAAACATATTTTTTTATATTTTCATTAATTTTAGTTTTTTTTTTATTTTAAATACGGAAATGGTGCAAACCATATTTTCTGTTATTTGCATGCATGCATGCATGCATGCAATATTATATTTATGGTTAAGTAGAAATAAACCCCCCAAAAATAAATAAATTTTCTATTTTATATAATTAAGATTTATTATTTAATACACGAATTGGGCTATTAAATCTTTTTGAATGCTTTGGTGAAAAGTGATATAATTGTAATCCATAATCTTGGAATCTATGTATTGCATAATCACCAATTAATGACAAGATCCTTTTAAAATCTCTCTTTGGAATTGATAATAAAACTGTCTTCTTTCCTCTAGATATCACATTTGAAGTTCTCTCATCAAAACCTTTAATTATTGCCCACTCACCAAAATATCTACTTCTTCCTACAATATAATCATTTAATTCTTCCATATCACCCATTGGAACCCCTTCTATCACTACTTCACCATCTGCAACAACATAGAATTTTAAGTTTTCTATATCACAAGGACCCATTTCCAAAATTGTTTCATCATTAATAAATATCTCAATTCTAAGACAACATGCAAATTTCTCTAAAACTTTGATTGGCCAATCACGTATATTTGGAGTATTTAATAAAACTAAATAAATATTTTTGATCTTTTCCACTCTATTATTTATCATTTCAATTATCTGATCTATATCATTACGAGATAATAAATAAACTATTGAATCTTTTTTTGCTACTAATGATACTTCTGAAGCTTGTTTTAATGAATAATATTCTTTCCAACCAAATAATTTTAAATCATCTTTTTCACCATCAGCAGAAATTTCTTCTAATTGTGAATCATAACCAAAAAATCCTGTTTGCATTACTGATAATTCTCCTTTATATAATATTACCATTGCTGCATTTGGATCTCCTTGATTTATAAATTTTGATCCTTTTTTTATTTGTTTTCTTTCTAATAAAGATATTAACCAAATACGTTGATTACTATTTAATACTGCTAATGGTTCCATATTATCTATATTAGATAATATTTTTATATTCTCTTTATTATCTAAAATTTTTAATTCTTTTTCTTTTTTACAACTAACATCTTCATATTTTGTTGTTAATTTCTTATAATCTAAAACACCACCATTATCACATAATTTTGATACTGATCCTCCTCCTCTTCCAAAATAATCTTGTGCCATACTAAATAATCCATATCCTGATTCTTGTTCATGTGCTTCTTTTTTAGTTATCTCACCTGATACTAATTTTGATAATGTTGTTAAAGATATTGTTTTTGTTTTTAAAACATCAATTTGTTTTAAAAATAACTCTGTAGCTTCTGGACGTGTAAACCCTGCTCTTCCTCCTATTACTATAAATGTATCAGTTGATACACTTCCTCCTGGTACTACACCTCCAACTGTTGTAAATGTATTAAAAACACTTCCATCTATTTCTACCAATCTTCTATTAAAATCTTTCATTGATAAATCTGAAATTTTCTCAAAATTCCTATAAAAAGTACCAATATATAGACGATTATCTAATGGAGAACAAAAATTCATAAATATTGATGTTATATCTGTAAATGTTGCTTTAATATGTAATACCTCAGAAACATATTCAGCAAATGCATCTGTATCTACCCAATTTCCAATAAATAATTTATCATATTTAGGCCATTTTATTATTAAATCTTTACTTGGTTGACTATCTTCATCAAATAATGTTACTGGTGGAACATTCTTCATTTTTTCTTTATTCTCTTTTGATACACAATTTTTATACATATAATTAAAACAATCTCCCAAACTTATATGTTTTCTTAATATTCTTGATTGTATATCTGCTTTTAAATATTCTAATGCAATTTTCTTTTCATTTTCTAATAATTCATCATTTTGATTATTATTACTACTTCTACTAGTATTTTCATTCATAGAATCTTCATTATTATCATTTTCATCATTATTAATATCATCATTATCTTTTTTCTCTTCTTTATTATCTTTTAAACTTTTTACTCTTGATTTTACTTCTCCTTCAGACTTTGGAATTAATTTTAAATCAGGATATCTTAATTTTTCTTGAATTGGAATAGGATTTTTCTTTTCTAATTTTTCATCCATTTTAATCAATTCTTTTTTTATTTCATCATTTAAAACCATATTTATAATCTCATCAGATATTGTAATAATAATTACTGATTCACATTCTGAATCACAATAACAACTATATGGATATTTCATTCTATTAATTAAATATTTATCACCAATACTTGTTCCTGTTGATTTTTTTCTATACTTTTCTGGCATCTTTGTTAAATCTCCATCAACTATTAAAGAAACTGATCCTTCAAATACTAATATAAAGCTTTTTGCTAATTCTCCTTGTTTAAATATACATGTCTTTGATGGGTATCTTGTAAATATTGCATTATCATATAAATTTTTTTGGTTTTTTGAATCTAATTTACTAAAAATCTTATCTTGTTTAAAATAATCATCTATTGCTAAAAACCCATCTTTTAATTCTTCAATTCTATTTTTTACTTTAATTTCCCATATTTTTGGACTTAATTTCCATAATACTGTTTCCTCATTAGTTCTTAAAAATTGTTTACTTGGTGTTGATTTAAACATATCAATTCCTATAATATCACCTACTTTAAATGTTTCTAATATATTTTCACCATACCATAAAGATTCAATGGAATCTACAGCTCCAGAAACTATTACTGAAAGTGAATAACCTTTTTCATCTTTAGCAATAACTTGACTTGATGCTGATAATTGTTCTCTCATAAAGAAATTCTCTACAATGTGTATTAATTCCTCTTTTCCTATTCCTTTAAAATCTTTAATTTTATCAGATGCTAATGCTTGTATTACGATATTTAATTCAGATTTTCTTTTATCTTCATTAATTAATATTTTTCTCTGTGGTACAACTCTCCAAATTGCCCACTGAGAATTTCTATTTAACTCATCTTCATATACCTCTTTTGCTGTAATATGACCCTGTAAACATTGTATTACATCTTGTACTTCAACATATGCACCTTCTATATTTCCTGTCATTTCCTTAAATAATGTCTTCAATGCAGACTTAGTAAATCCAGAATCAGTACAAACTTGAATAAATTCTTGTTCAGTTATAGTTTCATGGTCAAACAAATTCTTTTTCTTAAAGGCCTCATCTACTGTACCATATATCTCCTTCAAGTAATTACCTATGATTTCTGGATCAGGATTTTTCACATTTTCTAACTTATGCAAATATGAATACATAGAACCAATATTCAGAGAACCTTGAGTTTTTGTTAATTTCCCATAAAACTCTTTGCTTTCTGAAAAACTTAGAAATATATTTAACTTTTCGATAAAATCTCCAAACTCGGATAAAGTTGCATTCTTGTCTATTTTCCCCCCACACATTTCTTTATATGCAGCTCCTCCTGTTTTATAAACCTCTTTTATCCTACTCCTCAACCTATCATCCAATGGTAGACTCTCTGTATCAGGGTCCAAATTCATTAATATTGCTCTTTTTGTTGGATCCTTCTCAATAACACTATCTTTCTGAGTCTTTGGGTCAAATTCATTAATACTACTACTAGATGACAAATTTCTATTTAATTTCATTTCATTCTCAGAGCCTGATAATCCTTGTTTTTTTTTTGATTTTGGTGTTGATAATTCAGATCTTGGTCCAGATTCAAAATCAGATCTTGATCTTGATCTTGATCCTGATCTAAGTTTTGACTCAGATCTTGATTCTGATCTTGATTCTGATCTTGATTCTGAACTTGACTCTGAACTTGATTCTGACTCTGAATTTGATTCTGATTCTATACTATGCTCTGAATTTGATACAGATACTGACCTATTTTTTGATTCAGATCTCGATTTCTCTTTTGACTTTGATCCTGAACCTATTTTTGACCCCATTTCTGAATCTGATGATTCACTTGTTATAGATTTTGATCTAATGATTGAGTTTCTAACGCTATTGGAAGAATTTAATTTTGATAATTTTCTACTTCTACTTGTACTCATTTTTGTTTCTGATAAATTTTCTCTCGAAGAAATTGATGAAGAATTTATTGATTCATTTTTTGAAGAGGATGATGATGAAGTTAAAGAACGTGTTGATCTTGATTTTGCTGATGAGGCTGAAGATGATGATAATATAGATGTAATTGATGGACTCTTCTTGTTCAATTCTTCTTCTTTTCTTATTCTCTCTCTTTCTTTTTCTCTTTCTCTTTCTCTTTCTCTTTCTTCCTCTTCTTCTTTCTCTTTTCTTATTCTCTCTCTTTCTTTTTCCCTTTCTCTCTCTTCCTCTTCTTCTTTTTCTTTTCTTATTCTCTCTCTTTCTTTTTCCCTTTCTCTCTCTTTTTCTTCTTTCTCTTTTCTTATTCTCTCTCTTTCCTTTTCTTCTTCTTCTTTCTCTTTTTTTATTCTTTCCCTTTCCTTTTCTTCTTCTTCTTTTCTTATTCTCTCTTTTTCTTTTTCTCTCTCTTCCTCCTCTCTCTCCTTTTCTTTTCTAGCTATTTCCTTATCTACAGTCATATCCTCGTTCATACTGTTTTGTTTTTCTTTCTCATTAGATAAATCTTCCAATCCTAGTTTTTTCCGAATATTCATGATCTTTTCTATTAGCTTTTCTGAAGTATTAAAAATACCGATTCCTCCAGAACTCATATAGTTTTTCCAAATATATTCCATACTTGATTCACTTAATAAAAGCTGATCTTGACCAAACTTTAAGAAAGTTCCCTTACTCAGAAAAGTATCCTTAAATGTTGAAACTAATACAGGAATCTCACAACCTTCATATATCTCATCTAACAACTTAACAAAATCTTCCAAAGTCGGATCAGGATTCTCATATAATGGATGTACGTTTTTGTATAGTGATAATCTTGTAATTGAGCCATTCTGACTTTTTAACTCATCAAACAATTTTGTATGTTCTGAATTCCCCCCTGGAATCTTATTATCTTTTAAAAACGCGATAAAGTTTTCCTGTGATATATCTCCATTTGAATTTGGTTTCATTTCATGATATAATTCATTTAAATTGTTAAAACTTTTTAAAATCTTCTTTTTAAACATTGAAAAGTATAGAGAGAATTTGACACTAACTTTCTCATGTGGTGAATCCTGCTCCTTTACTGTTGATTTTACAACATTTGGAATAATTGTTGTCTTCTTTGGAGGTATTGGAGCTTCCATCTTTTTCTTAACTGGTGATAAAAATGATAAATTCTGTTTTTTTGGAACTATTTCCTCATTTTCTTTAATTGAATCAATCTTTATTATCTCCATTTTTGGACTATTTTGCTCACTTTTTTCTAATATCATATTGGTCTTTTCTTCCAATTGCTTCAAATGATCATTTAAAGAATCTATCTTGTCTTCAATTTCAATCTGACTATTTTCAATAGTTGCTTCCAAAGTATCTTGTACTTGTTTAACCACTACTTTTGCTATTTCTTTCATATCGATACCTATCTTCTTTGGAGACGTTCGCTTTACTGGACTTCTACCTCTACTTTGCATCATCCTCTTTGGAGATTTGACCTTAATTTCTGGCATTGCTAATGGTGGTGCAAACATCATACTAGTTTCAAAATTCTTTTGCAATACATTTTCATT
Source organism: Cryptosporidium ubiquitum (assembly GCF_001865345.1). NCBI lineage: Eukaryota > Apicomplexa > Conoidasida > Eucoccidiorida > Cryptosporidiidae > Cryptosporidium > Cryptosporidium ubiquitum. Next base: position 666,055 of record NW_021639817.1, on the reverse strand, counting down.
ATCTACCATATTTTCTGGTAAATCTTCTCCATCTACAGGAATTGGTTTTATGTTCTTTAAAGAATTCTCTAGTAACTTCTTTCTTATTCTCAAATCAGGAGCCAAATTATTCACCATTTTCTGCATTTTCCAGTCATTATACTCTTTTGGTAGGTCAATCTGATCGTCCCCTGGCATTATTCCACTTGACAACCATGTTTCTATTACTTCATTTCTCTTTTCATTTCCATTTAGAATAGCATTTTTATCATTACCAGTTTGGCTAAGTTTCCTAGCTTGCCTATCTAATATATCCTTAGAAGCTGGAACTACGCCTGAACGCTGAATCAGCTGTCTCGCTCGTCTTTCTGCATCCTGATTCAAATATATTTCCATTGCTCCCAACTCCTCACCTTCTCCTAAACCCCTGAAATTTTTCTTCTCATCTTTATTATCCTTCTGAACTTCATCGTCTTTAATTGGTCTTAAAATCATTGCATCAGTAATTCTTCTATTTCTTATTTCCTTCATTTTCTCAAATACATGACCACTCACTACTTGATCTTCTAACCATCCTGATAACTTCTCAATCCTTTCTCTGTACACATTATATCTTATACCTAAGTTGAATGAAATAATTAATTAGTTATATTTGTTAATCAGTTTAAATTAAATAATTTTCTACAACTTACCATCTTCAGTGGAAGATATTGAATATGATGAAGTTAATGTGCCTGTAGCAAAAACTGAGTTTCTATTTTTCATTGATTGAACCTGAAAAAAAGTAAAAGTTAAACAAAAAATTAATGTTAATAAGAAAATTATTATTAGAGCATGGGGTTTTCAATTTTATGTTTATAAAGCAAAACCAGAAATTTAATATGAAATCAATTTTGTTAAATAATGATTTCAAACCTTTCTGCTTTTTAGGGAAACAACCACTGCAAGCATTGATTAATTAATCAAATTCAAGGCTCATACATCTCTTAGAATATGACTATGAATGAGTTTTTGATGTTTTAGAATGATTATCATTAGATGAGGCAGATTTGTGGCTTCTATGAGTTAAAGGTCGGCTTTGGCTATGAGAACGATGACTGTTGTGATGACTTCTATGAGTAACACTTCCTTCTTCAAGATCTTGAATTTCATAAGAACTTTTGTCTTTTTCTTTAGAAACACTACTCGTCTTTCCATTAACCTCACATTCGGTTGCTCCCTGATTCTCCTCTGGATGATCGTCACCATCTTTTGATTCGTAAATCTTATCTAACTTGACATTCAATATTCCTTCGTTGTTAACAGAAAACAAATTATTATCATTTCGAGCTTTTGAAAATGATCTTATTAAGCCTCCAGTTAAGTCCTGAGCGGACATTTTTGGTGGAGGTAAAATATTTTTCATTATTTCTTTGCTTGCAGTATCATGATTGATTGCCCCTTCCATATATATATATGAATGATTACGTACCCTTAAAGATGCAACTTCATTTTCTAATTCTATAATTCTTTTATTACATGTTTCTAGTCTCTTTGTATCAGCTTCAATTCTTTGTTTTGCCAACCTTAGTAACTTTAAGCTTTCTCTGTCAGCTTTTCTATAGCCAGGAGCCTCTACAATACCTCCAGCACCTATATTATTGGTTTGGTCTAAAAAATTAATTTGGATATTATTTATTTGATTTTTAACTTAAGAAATAAATATTTAAACTTACCTGAAGAGCTTATACTCCTAAATATCTCACAGCCATTTGACTGCTTTATAATGGACCCGAGTTCATACATATACTGCCTTAGCTATAAAATATGCATGTTATTTGCAAATGCATGCAATTATTATAATGTGGGGAAAACATGCAATAATTTAGAACACAGTTTGTAATTAAGGATTGAATTTTTAAGAGAAACTTACCTCACTGACAATTGTGTGCATGTTGCTTTGCCATGATCTTGATAATTGAGTTTCGAAAGCTAACCTTCTTTCGAGTTGCTGGTTTACATCCAATGCAAAACCCAACTTGCGATGCAGTGTTAAAATTTGGTTCTTTTCATCACAACCTTCTAAAGGAACATTAAATCTTTCTGCCAGGACGTGATCCACTTTGATAATTGCTTCGATCTCAGCGAGCCTATCAACAAGCGAAATATTTTGAACGGCAATTTCGTCTCTTTCGTTTGTTAAGGTAGCCAATCTATGTTCCCAAATATGTTTTTCATAAGTTTCTAATTTATAAGAAACCGCTTCTAGAATCTCGTTAAGAATATATTCACATTGACAGAGTCTTGTTCCAGATTCTTCAGAGCTAATGAAATAACTTTTATCTTGTTCTTCTGGGGGAATTAAGCTAGGATCCCTATTTTGCATTGCAACTCTTAGTCTAGTATTTGAACGAATTAAACGCTCCATTTCCCTCTTAAGTCGGCAATTCTCTTCATTTAATTTTTCAAATGCCTCAGCAATCTCTGCCGTTGTTGCTTTCTCTGGTATTTCTACTCCATTTCTACTCTTACTCACAGCTCTGTCCAACTTAGATACTAAATTTGCATTATCATTCTTTAAAATATTATTTTCATATCTCAACTGAGCTGCACTATTCTGCAAATGTGACATATAGCCTATATAGTCATTCTTTTCTGAGCCATTTAAATCTATTAATTGACTCCCTTGGGAATCCTTATTATTATCATTTAAAGAAGCCATCCTTGCTAACTACTTTTTTTATTCAAATACACTCTTCCGTGATATTCCCACAAGATTTCATGTATTACTTTTTAAAAAAATAACCCAATTCTTATATTTCTTTATTATATTATAAATTTTAATTCAAATCACACTTTAGACCATTAATGACATGTACATGTCGTGTAAAACCATATAATATGGCGCCACATTTTGGCGGGCGTTTAATCATAATTTGACAAGATAATTTTGAAAAGACCAAGGCGAAGAAATAGTTTTCATTCATCAAGTTATAAAGTGTCAAATTTGAAATTTTTAGAAATTGCAAGTTAATTAAAAGATGAAAAAACAAAAGTTAGATTCAGGAGCTGTTGATGTTTCAAATAAAGGGTAATTTTTTATTAAGTTCGGTATACTTTATTGTTGCAATGCAGTAATAAATATGACTGAATTTCTAGTTTACGATGGTAATCACGTTAATTTCAATCCTTTTGTTATTTTTAAACATTATTTTAGGGGTGAAATAGACGTTAGTGAAAAACGGGAATTGCTTTCAAAGTTAGAAGAAGGTAAGTTTTTTAATGTTTTATCGAATAATATTTAATTAAAATTATTTAAGTGGATACCAAATTAATGGAACTAGACAATGAGTGTGCCAAAGAACAAATGATTATTCAAAGGCAATTTGATCAAAAAAAGAAACCTATTTTTGATGAAAGAAGAGCTATAATTGAAAAAATACCTAAATTTTGGGCTGACACTATTTCAAAACATCCAGTGTTCCAAGAAAATATGCATCCTGAAGATTTTGATGTTCTTGAACACCTTAAGGATATAGAGTTAGAAGACAATCTAGATAATGAAGGGTCTTATAAAATTAAATTGGTCTTCGATGAAGCAGTCTCAGAATTTATGGAGCCAAATGTCTTAGTTAAACATATTATTTTTAAAGATAACGAGGAGATTGTAAATGAGGTAACCAAGATTAATTGGAAGAAAGAGTCTCCAAGGTCAATCATTGAAAAAAAATTCATCGATGGTGAAGAGAATGAAGAGGAGTACAAGAACAACATTTTGTCATTCTTTGATTTCTTCTCAGAAGATATCTCTGGTGATAATATTGATATTGGAGAAATTATACGTAGAGATATTTATCACGCCCCTCTACTATATTATTGTGAATATGATTCTATCTCAAATGAATAGATTAATTTCAGGAAAATGGATTCAATAGTAAATTACCTAAAATCCTATTTAATAAAATATTTTCTTTAATTGTGTTCCTATATACTTTTATCTCCTTTTATAATCTAATTATTATCTCACTTATTTTTTTTCTAGCCTAGTTGGCGCCAAATTCAACTAATGTCAAAAAGTAATAATTTCTAAAACTAAGATTTTATTATAATTAGTTAAATTTGCATTGGCCAGATTACAATAATCATCTGTCATTATGCTGGAACAATCTAAGACTGTTTTGAATGATGGTTTAATGACCAAATTCAAGGCATGCCGTGTGTTCAAAGATGCCATTACACCTATTTCAAATATGGATTGGAGTGAAGATGGTGATTCCTTACTAATTTGTGAAAGTGATACATTGAGAGTATACACTATTTCATCTGGAGATATCTTCAGAATTCATCACTCTAGGAAGAATAGTATGGATGCAATCAAATTTGCACATAGTAACAAACAATGCCTTGTAGCATCTAACAAAACAGATGGTGATGCTACTATCAGGTTATGGGATATTCAAGAAAATAGATATATTAGGGCTACTAAACTCTCATCGAGGTAAGTTTACTTATTTAATATATTCTTTTTTTATTCACTAAAATCATTTTTCCAATCTACTTTTTTTTAAATTATTATATCTAGTGTTGTACCATACAATGGCATTTCCGTGCATCCAAACAAAGATCTATTTATTGTTTCAACAAATGACTCGAAGGTCTCTATATATAATTTTAAACTGGAAGCTCCATTAGCTGTTCAGTCTACTAAAAATAAGACTCCCATTTCAGCTTTTGATCCCGAGGGACGAACTTTTGCTGTTGCAACTGACGACCATATAATCACTTTGTATGATTGCAAAACCTATTCTCCTTTTGATACCTTTAATCTCTCAAATTATATTGGAAAGAAGAATTACATAGATCATATTACTTTTAGTCCTGACGGACGGCTCATATTGGTCAAAACTAATTTAGGAAAAATCTTCACTATTAGCTCTTTCAGAGGGGAGCTTTTTCAAGAATATAAAGTTGTCAATAAATCCCCAAGTAAGTTTTTTATTTAATAACGGAAAGAATATTTTCCCTTAATTGCATGATTGTATACTAATAATTATTTCTCTATCTGTACAGATCATATAATAAAATCTGAAACTAGACCAGTATTTTCCAGTGACTCCCAATACATAATCCATGGTTTGCAAGACTCTACTATTTCAATTTGGTCAACTACTACTGCAAATCATATAGTTAATCTAACTGGGCATGTTGGGCAACCAAAGTGTATTTCTTTCAATCCTAAAAAGGCTTTTTTTGCCTCAGGTATGTTTATTTAAAATATTTTATTTATATAAATACCGGTTATTTTTAGCATGCATTAATGTAATTTGGTGGAAGCTTAATATTGAAATATAATCATATTTCAAAAATCTAGTAAAATTATATAAAGGAAACTGATTTTAATTCAAATTTTTATTTATTTAAACTCTTTATTTCATTTTTTTTCCCCATTATATTCGTTTATTAACACTTCTATCACATATTAATAATTGTTATTCAATTACGTGTGAAAATTATTTTTTTATTTTTTATTCAAGAGACTAAAAAATTAGTACTAACATAATAGCACACCTAAATTAACTAAACATGAATGTTCTAAAATATGGCAAAAAAAACCAAAATAGAGAGGATTAATCATTATTTATGTAAAATATGAGTTTTTTTCCAATATAATTTGCATAAATATTAAATAATTTTAATACCTATGGACATTACAATTGGCTCCACATTACTGTGGGGAAATCAATTTGAAAATTGAAGAAAAAGTAAAAATTAGTAAATGGGGATTTTTCAAACTAAGAAGTTAATATAGACAATAAAAAATGAACAGTATAATAGATGTTAACTTTAAAACACAAATTTTCTGTTCAATTGTTGCAAAACAGACTATTACAGAGCCAAAGCTTGGGATTTCTCTTTTTGATGTAAATAATGGATCAATATCAGTAGCGAATATAGAAGACAATGAACAGCTTTCTGAATTAGAGTCTCTGCTTGTAAGAACTCAGCCAAGTAATGTAGTATATGCAGTTCAAAACGATTGTTTAAGCTTAAAACGCTTACGCAATATTTTGGACATGAGCAATAATTGGACTTCTGAAGAAATTGGGTTTCCAAAACCATCTAGTGTGGAAAATTTTGAAGATATTATTTCTCCTCTATTAAGAAGAACTAGTAAAAGTTATGGAAAGGAACTAGAAAGTGAATTAATTAGGCAGTCACTACTTAACCTAATAAGGCACTTTCAGTTAGTCCAGTCTAAAGAAAATAACTCTCAATGCGAAATTAAATTTTTAGTAACCAAAAGTTTTATGAGAATGGACACTGCTTGTTTACAATCATTAAGGATTTTTCCAAGTAAGGGAGAAAGTAATAAGTCATCCACAAATTTATTTGGATTATTGAACAAAACAAGAACTAAAGTGGGTGCAAGGAGGCTTGAACAATGGCTGAGACAACCTCTTATTGATGAAAAACAAATTAATTCACGTCAAGATGTTGTGGAGTTCTTTTGTAAAAATGATTTTTTACGTCAAAAGCTTTATGGTATTCATATGCGTAAAGTCTGTGATTTGGACCAAATAGCTGTTCGATTTAGAACATTTGCTTCCTTGGTGGCTTCTGAAAGTTCAAAGTCTGAAAGAGAGCCAAAGTTTGGCCTGGAGGATATGGTAAAGCTTTACGATAGTGTAATGCAATCAGGTAATATTTTTTCTGATATAAAGGATGCATTAGAAGAAAATAAGAACTCAGGATCTTCTTCGAATTTCATTCAGTCAGTATATGATTTGATTCTTGCACCATTGGAATCAACATTAAACAGATTCAAAGACTACGTTCGACTAGTTGAGAAAACTATTGACCTAGAAGAAGCAGAAAAAGGTAACTATTTAATTATTCCTTACTTTACTCCAGAACTTGAGAAACTTTCAGATGAGAAAAATAGGATACAACGCAAAATTGAAGCTCATAGGAAAGATTTGGATTCATATCTCTGTGAAGAACGTGGTTATAATGAAGGATCTAGAGAAGCCGTTAGGGTTATTAGAGGAGAAGGCGTTGATACTACTCTTTGCTTTAGAGTAACTAGAAAAGACATAGAATATTTCCAAGATAAGAAACGATTTAGGCAAGTCAGAATCAACAAGAATGATTATATTTTTAGGACAAAAGAACTTATTGAACTTTCAGATCTTGAAGAAAGAGTTATAAAAGATTACAACATTGAGCAAGAGCAAGTTCTCATTAAGGCTTTGTCTGTAGCATCTACTTATTGGTCTTTGGTTTCACGTCTTTCTGGTATTTTGGGGTCAATTGATGTACTTTTAAGCTTTTCAATGACATCTTTATGCGCCCAAATTCCATTTGTGAGACCTAAAATGGTTAGTGGGGAATGCAATTTAGCTTCTGATATGGAAATGTCAGAAGATGGATCCACTAATTGTAATTGCAGATTCTACTGTAAAGAGCTTCGCCACCCATTGATTGAAGCTCAAGGAACAGTTTCAACAACTGGCCAGTTTGTTGCAAATAATGTTGATCTTCATCGCCATGGAAATTTGTTAAGTATTATTACTGGGCCAAATATGGGTGGAAAATCAACTTATATTCGTCAAATTGCCATATGTTCTTTGTTAGCTCAAATTGGGTGTTATGTTCCTGCAAAGGAAGCACAAGTACCGATAATGGACCAATTAATGTGCAGAGTTGGCGCCTCTGATGCACAAATACTCGGAATTTCAACTTTCTTTGCCGAGATGATTGAGGCATCAGCTATTCTTAGGAGTGCAACTGAACGAACTTTGGTTATAGTCGATGAACTGGGGCGTGGTACATCAACTTTTGATGGATTTGGGCTTGCATGGTCTATTGCAAATTATCTAGTTTGCCAGAAAAAATGCTACACTCTTTTTGCTACACACTTTCATGAACTCAGCTCACTTGCGTCTAGTACTCCAAACGTAACAAACTTAAGAGTAACTGCATCTACATCAAAGGCTTTATCCGTTTCAAAACCAGGAAGTGGAGTTCTCAAGTTCTTATACAAGGTTGAAAAAGGATTCACAGACAAATCTTTGGGAGTTGATGTTGCAGAACTTTCTGGGCTCCCATCAGAAACAGTAAAAAGATCAAGAGAAAAAGCTGAAGAGCTAACTTTGGTTGAGCAAGTCTATGTGAATCCACAAAGCTGCCAAAACAAAAAGAGGCTTCAGTTAACTAATGTTGCTTCCAAGCTAAAATCAAGTCTTGAGACTGTCTTAAATTCTGCAGAAACTTGCTCTGATTCTAATATGTTCAAAGAAGCCTCGTTGAATTCAATTCAGAATCTCAGGGAAATACTTAATCTAAGTGTTATTTTGTGTTAGATTTGTACTCAACTATATTAATTCTGAAAATTAATTTATTTTTATTTTGAGGATTCTCATTTTGTTAAATTGAATAAGGTAATTTTTTTCTGAAGCTAAATGTTTAAAAGTTTTTGCAATAACTTCTTATTGGATTGAGTAAAACTATAGACTTAAATATAGAATTCGAAAAAATAAAAGAGTGGAAATAGAGTATTTAGGGAACAAATCTATATAAAAAAAAAATAAGTCATTGAATGATTAAATATTAATTTCAAAAAGTTCATCTCTCTTTTCCAATATTTCCCCCTGATATTTTGAATTTGGTTCAACTTTAAAACCGTGCTCTACTACAGAGTAAGAAATTTTGCAAGTGTCTGAAATCTCGGAATTATCACCAATAACAGAGTTCTGAATTGTACACTTGGACCCTATTTTCACATTATTAAGAATAACACAGTTAACAATCTTAGAACCGTCACCTATTTCAACGTTTGACCCGATTACACATCTTCTTAACTGCACATTTTTACCAATAATACTGTTTTGACCTATAATGACTTCTTTCCCAACACTTGCACCCGCCTGTTCTTCAATGAGCCATGTGGGGAAATGTGTAGGAGAAGTTCCCGCCAGATTGCATTCATGTAAAGACAAGATCGTGTTTACTCTTGCAGAATTTTGAGGGGATTTTTGTAGGAAATATGATACTGAAGTCCCTTCAATTTTAGGAGGAAGATGAATTTTGGTGAATTTAATAGGTAAATCATTTGAGATTGAGGTTATTTCTTCGTCTAGAAAATGGTTGCAATCAAATTTGGACCTACCCCAAAGCTCAGAGCCAGGTACATGTTGATTTTTTGCAAGAAATGGTAAAAGCTCCAGTCTGATAGATTCAATCCCATCTTCTGGGTATTTGATTGTGGGTATTTTTCGTGAACCGGATGCTATTTCAAGGATTTTGAAAATTGAGGATTTGAATAGATAAACATGTAAATCTATCAAGTCAGTACGTAGTGAAACATTGGGATGCCAAAAGAGTTGAAGTTTGCTTAATTCGAAAGCTTCATTTTCTTGTCTGGCAGAATAAAAATCTCTTATAGATAGTATCACTTCTTCTTTTTCATCTAGAACAAAAATACTTTTATTTTTATCTTTCTGTAATTCAACAGAAATACCACCAATTAGATTTGCCTGAGCTTGATTGTTTGAATTAGTATTTTGTTTTCCGGTACTTTTAATATTGGACAAATCAGGATTTTCTGTCAGCAAGACAGTACAAACTGCTTGAGACAGACGATGCTTATTTGCCAGTTTGAGTAAATCTAGTGGCCCAATTACATCACAGGTTAAGACAAAGAAGTCTGAATCTCGCAGAAATTCCTTCCCATATTCTGATAGAATACTCCAAGTACCATATGACTCTATTGAACACTCATCTTCCTTTAATCCAATTATTTTAATATTTTGTTGATATGTTTCTTCGAATTCAAACCTTTTGATCACTTTTTCATTTGAAAACGTCTCAGAAATGTAATTTCTAATAGAATCTTCATATTCCTCCTCACAAAATACACATATATCTTTGATCCTATGTTGTATCAAATTAGATATAGAGTACCATATCATTGGCTTATTACATACTGGGATCATTGCCTTCGAAATATTCTTGGTTAGAGGCCCCAGCATTCTACCAGAACCACCTGCAAAAACTACACCCTTGAATTCATTGGAATATAAGAAACGTTCATTCGTGGATGTCATTTTATTAAGTCATATATCTAGCTGATTCACCTATTTTTAAATATAAATAAGCTAAAGAACAACTTGATTGAGTTTTTACTTTTTTCTGTATCATTTTTTGTCAATTTATATATTTCGGTACTTTGCCGCCAAAATCTCCTTATTTATCTAAACTAATTCTGATAAAAATGAAAAAGAAGTAAATTAATATTATAAAGTTCATAAACATAAGAAAAAGGCAAGGAATTTTCAGATGTTTAATCAAATATTTTAAATCTGAAAGATCGTATCTTACTAGTATTTTCAATACTTTATTAATTCATTTCTTTAGTTTTAAATTTTGTATTCTTTATGCACACAAAAGGCGGGAATTATACAAATTAGTAGGTTAAAAGAAATGTAGATAAACCAAAGCATGTGGGGTAGGAAAAAATAAAAATTCTTAAACAAAATAATAAGAGATTTAATCAATATATTTTGTATTAAACTAAAGAAAGAACACAAGGCATAAAGATAGTGCATTTTTAATTAGTGCCAGAAGAAATGCAGGATAGGGGAAAACTATCTTTCTTGGCATTAAAACCCAATGAGGAGCGTAGTAATTTGAATGCATCAATACTGGATGAGGTATGTTTGAAAATAGCATTGCTATTGCTATTAGTATTGTTAGCTTTGGAACATTGTTTTCCCTGTGCTAATGGTGCCCTAGGAATTTTTATAATTAACTTTACATTTTTCTTTTTTAGATATATGGTTTGTACAATGGATTTAAAGTCAAGGGAATATATATGGGTGAAAAAAGAAATAAAGGGCCTGGCTTGAATAAATTTACGGGTCAATACGAAGATGGCATAGACGGAGATGAAGATGAATTTGAGGATAATAATGAAGAACTAGGACTATATTCAATAAGTAGAGCATTGAATTTAAGAGTTTCTAAATTAGGGAGAAAAGCCACCGTAATGATAATTGGGAATGTTTCTGCAGGCAAAAGCACATTAATTAATTGGTTATTACAAGAAAATATTCAAAAGACAGGAATGGCTATAGAAACTTGTGGAATATCATTTGTGGTTTCAGGTAAACAAATTAATGAAATTGGTGGTGAGACAGCTTTAATGATTTTACCAGAACTTAGAGGAATTGTGGAGAGAAATCCAAGTTTACTTACAAGCTTAACTGTAAAGACTTTTCCTTCAAGTCAAGGGAGGTTGCAAAACATTAACTTTATTGACACTCCCGGATTGATAGATGGAGATTCAATATATTCTTTTGATGTAGATAATGTAATTAAAGATCTTGCACTATCTTTATGTGATTTAGTTTTGATATGCATTGATCCTTCAGGCCAGGCTTTGAGTAAAAGGCTCCTAAGTTTGGCAAAATATCTTGCAGAAAATAATCCCCAAAAGACAAACTTTCTATTAACAAAAATTGATGAAATTTCTACAGAGGAAGACAGAATTAAGGTAATGTGTCAAGTTACTCAAAATCTTAGCTCCAGTATTACAATCAAACACGGTTTTGATCTAATTCCAATTTATATTGCTGGCGCAAAGGATGGGACATACTTAACTTTAAAAACCCTTCAATCCTTGGGAGAAGTACTTTCCAATTCTGAAAATCAGAATACAAGTAATGTCAGAGTTAAGTCTAGTAAATCTCAGGCCTCTGATAAATCATCTCAAATAAGTAATAGTCTCCCCACTCTTAATAGAATCTTAGAGGTTGTCAACCAAATTGAAAGAGTCGTAGACAGGAAGGTCCAAGACAATATTGCAACATTATTGAATGACTGTCAGACTCTACTTGAATGCAATAAATGTCTTATATATAAGCAGACACAACTTGAGAAAAATATGGAAAATCTTTCCAGACAAAGAAATATCTACAAAAAATCTTCGGCATTTGTCCTGTTTCTAATGTTGATTATGGCTATCTTCCAGGTTTGTAATTATGCAGAATTCAACATTTTTTCTAATAATGAAGATATTAACTATAACAGTACGATCTCTCTTGATTTATCTCCAAAAAACCTTACTAGTGTTTGGCTTTTCCTTACAGCCTCGTTACTCGCTTCATTTCTACTTTACAGAAATGTGCAAAAAGAGCAACGAAAATATTCTCGCACAAGTCTCAAATCTTTAAAAAAATATTTCTCTGCCTTAAGTTCTATTAACTCTAAGGCAATTGACCTACATAATTCTTACATCAACCTTTAACCAAATATTATATAGTATATAATCATATAGAAATAGCGTAATTAGTCTCTCAAAATCAAAAATTCGTTCATTTTATTTTTTTGCTCTATCCATTTTTTTTTTGTAAATTATTGTCAAAGGCATGTAACACCGGCATACATATTCTCATTTGGCGCCAATATGATTATATTAAATTTAACCAGAGAAAATGGGAATTATTGAAAAAAAAAGAGATTTGAGTATGAATGTTATAATCAAATAAACACCTAATTTATAGAAATAGACTGTTGTTATAATTAAACAAGAAATTGTTTTTAAGCCTATAGATATTTTTTCTTTATTTAATTTTAATGTGGATGCAATCAAAGTAATAAACAAGAAATGCAAATAAATACAAGGGGATGTCTGAGAATTCGTTCATTCATTTTCATTTTGGTTATTTCTATCTGTGTTTTATCTTTGGATGCAGCGAAAAAGGTGATTGAAGATTATAATGATGATACAAACCAAAAGGACGAGAGTTTAGGTCTTAGTGGGAGCCAACAAACTGAAAGTAGCCAAGATGAATCCTTTGCACTTTTTGAAACATATACGAAATCCTTGAAGTTTGTGCTAGAGGGGATGTTTGGTCCAGAGTATGCTCAGACAATATCAAATACAAAGAATTCTGAAGGTTTGCCTTTGTGTAGAGAAAATGAACAAATGGTTAATAAAGGATGTAATGTAATGATTTACTCTTGCTCAAAGCATACAAATGGGAAGTTTTCGTGCTACTTTTACTATTGGAGTTTTTGCCAATGCTCCAGACCTTGGAAGCTCAAATTCTTAAACTACATTATACCTCCTTTATATGATTGTTATCCATCTGTGGCATCAGAAGAAGACTTTAATCTAGCTTTGGCCTTTCAAAACGAAGATAGGATTTTTTCTGAAAAAGTATTTTCAAAACTTTCAGAGGACTTAGAGATCCCAGTTGGTAAATGCAGTACCAACGTCATATTTATCATTTGGATACTTCTTGTAGCGTCGTTTTTCACCTGGATTATTTATCGAATATACAAATTTGGTTGTTATATTAAGAACCAAATTGCATTGTCAAACAGGAAAAGGAGGTAATAGTATAGACATAATATATAGAAATTTAATATAATGAATTCTTCCCTTAGTCTGAATGACTAGTATATTATATATATTCTAATAAAACTATATATTTAGTATATATAATTATTCAAATATAGGTAGGTGCTAGTCCCTCTATATTTCATTAATATTTTCGCCCTTAGCTATGCTAAGCTGAGAAACTGCATCTCCCTCATTACTTTTAATTTGCTTATTTAGAGAGATTTGCCTTTCATCAGCAAGAAGCACAAACAAAAGTCCTCCAATTATATTGTGTATCGCATAAATAGCCAAAACCCACTTCCATCTTTCGATTAATACGGAACCACCTAACTCACTTCCAATTACCTGAAGGTTTACCTCTGATCTATTCAAGATAAGACCTGTAAGAGAAACAGAAAATAATCCTGCAATTGTTCCAAATGTATTTCCAATTGCATAAACAACAGCTGGGAACTCTGGAGCAATATCAAATTGATAGACAGTTACTCCTCCTCCACTCATTGTATTAAAAATAAACATCAAAGAAATCACCATAATTGCGTAGGAGGCGGAAGTTAATCCCATATTATTTAGAAGAACCAATGCAAGCTGGCACCCTGCCCCAACAAACATACTCACAGATTGGAATAATTTCCTGACAATAATCGGCTTAATCGAAGAGGAAACAAGCTTATCAGCCAGGAAACCAAAGAATATGACAAAAAATGCCTGCAATACCCATGGTGGAGTTGTGTAGTACCCAAGATATGCTGAGTTAACTTTGCATACATCTGTGAAATATATAGGCATCCAAGTAACAAAACCAAACTGGGTCCATCCATGACAATATTGAGCGACAATTATAGCAAATATGCTTTTATTCAATAGAAGGACTTTTACAAAGTTAAATATTGGCCAATATCTGCTTTTCTTCTCTTGTAAATTCTCAATATTATATTCAATAGAAGAATCTCTCTTCTCGTCTTCATGCTTATTTAAACAATCAAGTCCAATAGAGAATGAACCAAGTAAATCAGTCTTTGCTTGATACTTGGGACTAATTTCAAATGATAATTTTTTCTTAAATTGAAAGTCCGGAAGCTGGATTTCTAAATCGTTTTTCTCCTTGGTATCATAAAACTCATAAATACTTGGTTTGTTAGTCCAACTTAGACTCTTAACATCCAAAAATAACCAGACAATTGACCAGAAGACTCCTATCAATCCAAATACATAGAATGGGCCTCTCCATCCCAGAGACAGTATCATAGGGGGGGTAACAAAGGCAGCAAATCCTCCACCAATGAAGGAGCTTGCGATTATAATGGAAATTACAGTTGAAGAGTACTTAGAAGGTATATGATGGCCAACAATGGAGTTTAATGCAGGAAAAGAAACTCCTTCTCCGACTCCAAGAAAAATTCTGCAAATAATGAAGCCAGTAATACCCATATATGAAAGAAACGAAGTAAATATCATGCAAAGACTCCAAAATGTTACTCCAAAGAATAATACACCTTTCCCACCTAATTTACTAGTGTCTGAAATATATCCACCTATAATTTGAGTCCAAATATAACCCCCGTAAAAAAGTCCGAGGATAAATCCCTGATCAGATTTGTTAAATCCAAACTCTTCGCTTATGCTTTTAATGCAAGAGGGCATAATTATTCTATCAGCATAACAAAGAAATATGGAGAACATAAGCATTGAAACCAGTGAAATACATGAGATGGCAGTTGCTTCTTGTTTGCTTTTTAAATCTAGAGGAGAGTTGCTACCATACTCAAAATTGGGCACATCCGAGAAATTTCTCCTATAATCGCACTCATCTTGCAAATCTTCTCTCTCCAAATCTTTTTTTTTTAAAACATAATTGTTACATGATGCAATAGGGGAAGTCTCGGAGTTGGAGCACTCAGTTGAAACAGTTGGATTTTCATCCAGCATATCAGTCGAGGGCATTGCTCCCTCCAATCTAGTTTCTGGAATCATCTTAATTTTTGACCTTTTATTTCAAAAAAAATTATACTTCAAATGACATATCTCCAATTTTATCTCTGAAGATTCTCTTATATATTCTATTTTTTACTCAAGATCCTTAGATTAAAAATTTTAATTTAGCACACAAAAATCCTTATTTATTTATATGTCATTTAACACAAATTCTAAACCTCGAATTTACGTGGAAAAAAATTCAGACAGTTTTGGCGGTAAATCACTTTATGATAACATAATTGTTGGAATAAAGCGGAAGCTGTGCATGGCGGAGAAAAACTCAAAGTAATAAAATGGAAATTTAAGGCAATAATTAAACTTTTAAGGCAAATTTGCTGGGCTGGGCAAAACCCTTAACTACTTTAGTAATTGAATTAATACTAGTCAAAATAAGCTAGTTGTTTGATTACAAGAATATGCATTTATAATCTTTTCGATATTTCTCGGTATCTCTCAACATCTCTCAATATTTTTAAACCATTCTACTATCTCCTATTCTTGACAATAATTCATTGTCAATCAAAAATTTTGTGTTGTCTTAGTAGCTATACAAGTAAAGAAGAATAGCATATTGGAGCAGGGAAAAAATGTAATAATGGGTGAGATGCCATTCCCAAGTAGCAAATGGCCAAATAGTTTGATTAATTAGTACTTAGGACGAATTGAGTCAGCATTGTGATATTTCCATAAGTAAATAGCACTATTCATTCAAAGAAGCAAAAAGGTGGTTTAACGCATTTGCTTTTTTAAAAAACCACCATGGAGACTATCGCCAGAGAGATTTAATCCATAAGATTTATGCAGTGGAATTCTGTCTATAGTCATTAAAAAGCTCACTGATTGATATAGGAGGAAGTATCAATCTGGTTTGGCATTTCAGCAATGTTGACTTCAAATCTGCTCTGTACATCGTTAAGTACTTGAGAGTCTGTCTGGGAAGAAACCATGGTAATTGCAAGACCCTTTGTACCAAATCTACCGGCTCTTCCAACCCTATGAAGATAAGAATCCGTATTTTCGGGCATATCGTAATTAATTACAATGTTAACTCTTTCAATATCAATACCTCTTCCAAATAAGTCGGTTGCAACCATAATTCTCTTCTCAAAGTTCTTGAATTGCTGGTATCTTGAGATTCTTTCTTGTTGACTAAGAGCTGCATGAATACAAATTGATGGAAAGCTACATTCTGTTAAAAGTTTATGTAGTGCTTGAGCTCTAGAGACACTCTTTACAAAAATAATCACTTGGTTAAACTCCAATTGGTCAAGTAAATCGTTGAGTTTTCTATTCTTCTCAGATTCACCTAACTTTACGTAGTATTGTAGTAAACCGTGTAATGTCAACTTTGTCTCGTCATCAACAAAAATCTCTACTGGGTTTTGCATAAACTTTCTGCAAACATCTCTGATCTCCTTCGTCATTGTAGCACTGAACATCATTACCTGCTTTTTTCTTGGAGTACTCATGAAGATCTCCTGGACGTCTTTTCTCATATCAAGAGACTCCAAGCACTTATCACATTCATCCAAAACAAAATGAGCAATTCCCTCAGTGACTAACTTCTTCTGCCTAATTAATGCAATTATTCTTCCAGGAGTACCAATTAGGATATTCGGCGTAGAACTTGAAAGCATGTCAATATCTTTCTGTATTGGGATACCTCCATAAACTACTTGAGGCTTCACATTTTTAAGGTACTTTGAAAATCTATCAAACTCGTTCTTAACTTGGAAAGCTAATTCTCTAGTATGTCCAATACAAATACATTCAACATTCTTACTCTCCTCGTCAGGATTTAATTGCTGAAGAATTGACAAAACAAAAACTGCTGTCTTCCCCATTCCCGATTTGGCTTGACATAAAATGTCAACGCCTGTGATAGCATGAGGAATTGTCTCGTGCTGTACTTCAGAAGGATGTTCAAACCCTGCATCTCCTATGGCTCTAATTAATTCTGGTTTCAAAAAAAAGTCCCTAAAACCAGATGCGTGAATAGCTACGTAATTACCTCTGCCCACCTTAGATCCTTCATCTGCTCTAGACTCCTCCTCAATTCTTGTTGTGGTCTCTTCCTCCTCGTAGTCTACTAATTCCTCAGTATTTTGAACAGACATTTTATCTAAAAACTTAATTTAATTATAAATACAAATAATGTACTTATTACTTTTTCTGGAATTTTTATGCTAAAAAAGTGGTCCGATATATGGGCCAGTCAAGATCTTCTATATTTTACAGAAATATTAATTATTTAATAATTAATATTATATAACTCATACTTATGTATAGTTTATTATCTTTTTATGCTTATATGTCTTTCCTATTTATTTATTTCAATTTCCATACTATATTTTAATATATAAATACTATTACATAAATACCTCCAACATAACTAATTTTTAGGCGCCAACTCCCTATTAAGAATTATTTCTTTAAACAATAAATGCACTAATTCATGAGGGGTAAAAATAGGTAAAGTATCGGAAAAAAAAACAGAATAAAAATTAAGTAATTTTAAGATTAAATTGTATTACCCATTATAATAGTTTGTAGTTTTAGAGGATGAGAGATACCTATTTATTTAAATATATTTGTTAATTCCACGAATCTTTGGTTATATGTGTGCTATTACAGTTAATGGATATGGAAAACATGTTCATATACAGTATAAATACCTGCAATTAATGCACAAATTTCGTAAAATACAAGATATCCAATAATTATTATATTTGCAAACAGTGGCATTTTGTGCCTCCACAGACTTATATAAATATATAATGGGTATACAATAATAATGAAGGTATCAATAAATCCTGCAAAAAGCTCTATGTATTGAGCGGCATTCTTGGCTAAAAGAGCAAATAGTATGCAGAAAAGCAGGAATATAAGAGTTGCAACAATTCTAAAGTAAATAGAGCGGAATAACTTGCCAGTAAAGTTTGATTTTATTGATGAATTGCCTTTTCTGCATGAATTTACCTGTTCTTTTTCATGTTTATTATTTTTTGATTTGAAACCATCATCAAAAAGTGTAAAATATGAGCTGACACTATGTTGGCTGTGTCGGTTTTTGTTTTTCTCTTGATTTTTATCGCATATTATCATTGCTTCTTCAACCTCCTCGACCATGTCCTCGGCAAATCTGTCAAGAAAATATATGTTAAAAATGGAGTCAATGAACGGAATTACATGCATTGGAATGACTACGAGCATTGTTAATGCAGATACGAATCTAGCAAGGGCAATCACCGAGTCAAGTGGAGAGTAATTCAAAGTTGGATTTGGAAGAAGTGCGGTACCAAAGCTGAAGTTAAGAACTGTTGAGAGAGACAAACAAATAAAAAGCATTAGTGCTGTTGTTCCCATTGCAATGAAGATTCCCTTTTTGTAAGTTATATTTTTCACGGATGTAACAGCCTGAATACAAATTAAATGGGAGTAAAAGCAGTAAATTGCATAGTTAAACACTTTAAAAGCTTGAAGAATTCCCATATGAGGCCCAATTTCATAATTCTCAGCAGGAGTACCCATAACTCCTTCAAAAGGGTAAATAAAGTACCTGTAAAGTACAGCAAACAGAAAAATGATGAATGAAAATAGTGAAAGAAACCCTAGCTTTGCTATCTTAGAGATGTCTGGTTGGTAGGATGTATAAAATACCAGAATAAAGCAAAGGAAATTAAGAGCTACTTTATTATTTATAGAGTCCATGAAAGAAATTATACCCAAAACAGAGCTTGAGTCTGCGAAACTAATAGATAGAGTGTGGATTAACTGAACGAAAAGCTCCTCTACATAATCTGTGAACAAGATGAAATAAGTTGGTATGCAATACCCAATCGTAATTATTACTAAAATATTTAAAACTCGAGAATGAAGCATTAGTTTTTTCTTTAATTCTTGTCTGAAGTCATCAAAAAGCAATGAATTATTCAACAGTACATTTCTTACACAGTCCAAGTCACTAACTGTACTTTCTAGATCTGAAACCTCATTCCAATTAGCATGTCCTTGATTACTTTTTTCGCTTGAAGAATCTAAAAGTGCTGCTTGATCTTCTTCCACGACACTCTTACCTAACTTTTTGCGACTACCTACAACTTTCCTACCAAAGTTCTTTTTTATAATACTAGAGTCACTATTAGAGTCAATAATGAAGCTACCTTTTCCTTCTTCAGCCTTTGAGTGAGCACGCCTTTTCTTCATTATTTGTCTCTTTTTCCGAATTACAGAGTATGCAACTGCCCTAGCTATCAAACTTGTCAGGCTTTTTGCATTTAGCTTCAATGCAGAGACAATAATAATAGATTCTGTTAAAGATCCACATATTGAAGCAAGCACCATAAATAAGCTTCCAAGTGCAAGGCCTGCCTGCATCACTCCATAACTGAGAATTAAAACTCCAGTACCAATTGATGCTGAGCAAACCAATGCAAAGGAAGAAATCAACGAAATTTCTTCATTTGTAGAGACAGCCATTCCTATTGAAAATATTCTAAGTATTAATATTAACGAATTAAATAAGTAAAAACAAAAATTTATAACTATTTCTTTATGAATTCAATATCCAAATGCTTTAAGAAAATTTCTCAATGATATTCACAGTTTTGAACTAAAAAAATTGAATTTTTGATTGGTTTTTACTTCTATTTCATGAGTGCAATTTTTTCTTAATTTTTTGGGTTATTAAATAAATGCAATACCGGCATGCCGGTATGTTGAAATAATAGGTAACGTGTCTCTTTACGATAAAAAAAAGTAAAAAGAGGATTTTAATAAAAATCATAGAAGAAAAATTTTATGAGAATCTATACATGAAATAATGTATATAAATGTTGTTTTATATTCTAAACTAAATTTTATTGTGTTTTTTGAAAATTTTTGTTACTAAAAATATCTACAGTTATACGGAATTTTTTGTTTCAATTGAATCAGAATCAATAATTATAGCATTGTATCCCATATAATATCCATCTGTCATTATCAGAATCTTTTCTTTATATCCAGGGAAGTAATAAGAACTTTTAGGGAAGAACCTGAGTGTTTTTGGTCTGATAATGAATCTTAACTTTACCTTTGGATATTTTCTTTTTAGTGCTTTAATTGGAAACATTCCCCTAGAAGAAGCAGTAATAAACTCCCACGCTCTATTAAATAGTTCAAACAACTGAGGAGGGTCTGGCCTAGCATATTCATTTGTTTTATGAAAATAGTTTTTAATTTTTCTAAAGATTTTACCAAAGTAGTGCTCTTTTCCTAGTAACTCAACGTATGACCCTGACAAGAAAATTTCCTCTCTATAATAGGACCCTGTAATGAAGTCAATAACTATATCTTCCTCGTTAATTCCAGGCTTAATTTCTTTACACCTTTCTATAGCAGCTTCAAGATTAGCCTCTCCCCTTAATCCACCCCAAACAAAGTATTCATTATTGACTCCGATTGGCATATAAACTCCAGAGACTGCATTGCTAGCTGTTGCAATATCAGCAAGTTTGGAAGCATCATCCTCAGAAATCTCTATCCATTCAGTATTTCCTTCACTAGCATTACTATTGCTATTTTTTTGTTTGCTAATATTTCTATTGTAGATTTGAGAAATAATATATTGAAGGCTCCAATGAATTAGAGTTCCGTCAAAAAGTCTGGAAGCACTCACAAGAGCTTCTCTTTTCTTGCTCATAAGCTTAAGCATTGAATCTCTATAAAACTTTTTCCATCCTCTCATGGTACAAAAGCTGCTGATAGGTTTCTTTCCAAAATTGGTAAAGGTATGAAGAATAGTTGACCACCATTTGGTTGAATCTTGAGAGGTAGGAACAGTACAGTCATCATTAACAACATTTGGGTTAGCTCTCATGTAGATTTCATATAAGTAATTAGTAAAACTTAATTCATTTTCTATTTTTTTAAGATCCCCAGAAAGATAAATTTCATTAATATTGATGTTGTTTGAATTAGAATAACATTTAACATTCTTCTTGTCTTTTTTCCCAAAATTCAACCAAAACTCAAATTTAATGTCCTTATCACCATTAGAGCAAACAGAATCATCTCTACTACTCATGTCATCGAAAATGAATGTATTATTAAAGAATTTCTGTGCCAAGTTGGTAGAATTAAACAATCTAGACTTATTTTGAAGTGAGGTTTCAATTAGATTACCACCTGGAACAAAGTGTGATGATATTAAGGCATTAAAACCGCCAGATGAAATTCCAGCAACTATATCCCACCTAAGAGGTACGTTATTATCAAAGAACTGGGATGCAAGACCCTTGGCTACTGCTGCCGACCACATTCCTCTATTTCCATAGCCAGAAAAACCTAAAATAAAGCATTTAGAATGGTCATCTCCTGTTCCCATACTGGAAAGCATAGCAGATCTGTTTTTTTCCGCCAAATATTCCATTTCTAAGTTCATCTTTGATGGGTAGATCTCATTATGAAATTCCAAGTATGGAGGCTGAGCTGCCTTTAGTAACTTTTTCTGCCATGATATGTCTGAGTTGTCTCTACTCTTGCAAATTTCCCGGTTCTTATCAAACAAATAGCTTAAAGTCGAAATCTCAATTTTTTCGTAAACCAGATTACATTGCTCAGTTGAGAGGAGCTCCGTTTTCTTTAAAGGGATAGCCTTAACATAAAAATTTAATTTGCGTGTCCAATCTTGATTCACAAATGTTAAAACTAAAACGATTAAGATAATCAATGTCTTCCATCTAAACATATTCCAAAAGTACTTCTCAATAATTTGATCTCCTACAGAAAGGACTATTATATTTTATATTTTATATTTAGGTACCTTTAATATGTATTAATAGATGCGCGCCTAAACTTTTAGAAGGTTCCTATTGATATTAGCATAAGTAACGGAATAAGCCAGAATAACCAACTTGAGGAGCTAAATTCTGTTTAATATCAAAAATATGGGGAATTTATGTTTCTTATTTCTTCTTTATTTTATTTACCAAATTAACACAATTGTGGCATTCAATTTCAGGTTCAATTGTAATGATCAAGCTAACAGACGCCAACTTTTTACAAACTTTACAGAAGAAATTGAAAAGGCCCAGTACCTCTTTGAGGAAATTGCTCTCAGAAACAACAACAGTATGATTTATAAGCTACTAGTTCCTCAGTTTGAAAAAGAAGGTTACTCACCAAACATAATTGACTCGAATTTGAGTGATAACTTAAAAAATTCATCTGAAATGATATGCGAATTAAAGGAAATCCCAGAGTTCTACTATAGATCAAAAGAAGATAAATGTTATGTTCTTTTACTTTCTGGAGGAGCAAACAGAGGGGCTTGGCAGACAGGAGTTTTGAGAGGTTTATTGGGACAACATATCACTAAATACAACAACACCCTTAGATGGGATGTCATTGGAGGTGTCTCTATTGGAGGGATTTTAGCTCTTGCTGGGTTATTCCATGAGCCTGGTGAAGAATTTCCCTATGTAAATCATCTCTGGAGTCTCTGGTCTAACATTAGACAAGACTATCTTTCTGATTGTACTCTTCCTATTTGGAAAAATGTCATCAAATTTGCTACTCAGTACATAGGAGGATTTTTTGGATCAAAAAAAAGGCCTAGAAATTCAATTTGTGACCACACTCCTCTATATTTTTATCTAAACGATACTTTTGGCCACCTAATTGAACCTTATAAAAACGAAACTTATGTTCAAATGAAAAGAGAAATGGCTAACAATAGTACATTGAAAATTAAAAGACGAGAAGTCTTGGTATCCGCTGTAAGATATGAAGATGGTGAATATATTTCATGGAATTCTAGTTCTACAAAACTACCTGATCTAATTAATGCAACACTTGCTTCTACATCGGTACCTGGTGCGTTTTCACCTGTCCTTATTAATGGATCACATTATATGGATGGTGGGATTGTTATGAACATGAATATTGAACACTCTATTCAAGCTTGTTTCAAATTAGGCCTTGCAAAAAGACAAGAGGATGTCGTTATTGATGCAATTGAGACTTTCCCAGATACTGGATCAAAAGTTAATGATGAAGAGCCTGCTACTGAAACTCAAGAAATAACTTTTACAAAGTTGTTATCAAGAAGTTTTGCTATTCTTCATTCTCAAGTCAGAGGATTGAAGCTTTTAAAAAATGTTCTTTGTAGGTATCCAAAAATTAATTTGAGATATTATATATCACCAAGTATTGAGGAATACAAACAATTCCCTAAAAATGCGTTTGATGGAAACAATCTTACAGGCATTCTCTATATGTTGAGATCTGGATTACAGAAAGGTTGGAATAATAATTTTACTTCTATTAATGAATGTATATTTGATAATAACGGGAATCCACCCAGTACTATAGGCTCCGAACTTTTTCCAATTGAAGAATAAATTTTTTAAAGTATTTTGAAGCTCAAAATCTTATCTAATTATTTAAATAAATCAAATTTTGTTCTAAAAGTTAAAAATTTATTGCGTTTGAAGTTTTAATCTAATCAGTTTGGCAAAGTTTCATAATTGTATTTTAACTCTAATTTTAAAGTTTTCTTTTAATATAAGTTTTGTATGGGAGAAAGTAACATTCTCCAGTCGATCAGATCAGTTTCAAATAAAGACTTAGACTGTGTTTGAGAAAACAGTAGATTTTCCAAATATCTTTCATATTCTTGCCAATTAGAATAGTATGAACTTTCGGAAAGGCTAGACTCTCGTGATTTGTAATTATTTAATAATAAAGAAAATCGATCTATTTGCATTTTTATATAGGATCTAACATGTGTATGTATGTGGAGTTCATCAAGTATATCTATATCTTTGTCTAATATCTCCTTTTGAAGCTGAAGGAATTCATTGAGTTGTTTGATTATAAACTCATTACAAATGTGGACTCCATCATTTTTTAGGAATTGCTTTAACTTCAAGCTCCAAATAAGTAACTGAAGCTTAAACAAAAGAGGGTGGTTTATTAGAGGTGAAAAGTCTGAGTCTAATTCTGGAGCAGATCTCCCAACCTGGTCTAAATAAATTTGCTTAGCATCTTTACTCTTTTTGCTTTTATTTGATGGGGATACACTAACACTAGACATGCTTGGTGACCTTTCTAACTCCGCTTCTTTTTCTCTTTGAATCTTCTGACGCTTTGAAATCCACTGGTTTAATTCAAGAATATCTGAAATAACTCCATAGCATAGATCATCATTACTTTCTCTGTCCCTGAGTATCTGAAAAATGTTGTATCCAAGGTAAATAAATTTGAGTGGGATTTTAAGGTTGTCGTTTTTAGATGCAAGTGACATTATTTTGGTGGTGATTGAAATGGGAGATATTTTTTTTAGTTGATCACAGACAAAATCTTCATTCTCAGTTCCTTCAGGGCTGGATAATTCGGAATTACTAATTGAAGGTTTTGAATGGCAGGCATCGTGTCTTATAGCACTAGTCCACAGCAGGGAATACAGAACCCAAGAATCATCAAAAGAAGAGTTCAAGTTTAATGTTAGTCTGGTAAACTTTAAGGAATATATTAAAGAGAACTGTTCTGTTGGATATAAATGCAATAGACTAAGGAGCCAGGCAGCTTTGTAATTAGCAGGATCAAGTAGAATAGATAAGATTGAGAATTTGATAGCTTCTTTGACGAGTTCAGAAACAGAATAACCTTGATTCTCAAAATGAAATGATGTTACTGCTTCCTCAACTTGTTCGTTTCCATCTAATATGAACTGATATGTTATATACAAAACGTACCCTGTCATTCCGCAAAGAGTTGATAGTTCCCAATATTCATTGGACTCAAAGAATATTGAAATAGGAAGGTCTTCAATTCTGGTATTTTCCAACTGATCATATAGTTCGGAAAGTTCTAGGCCCTTAATAGAATTGACCATTTCCATGTAGTTTTTTTGCCACCAAACCATTAAATCTATATAGCTTTTATCAACCTTCCAAAGATTCCTCATCAAGTTTTTGATTTTAAAAAGTATAACTACGATAGATTCTTCCTTCTCAGATAATCCCGTAAAGTAATTAGAGCAATCGAAGTTATTAGTTATTGACAATAACTGATGATTAAATGAGTGGTTAGCAGATTCTGTTAGTTTCTTTCTTACTAAATAACACTCTTTTTGAATGCTATTTGGAAACCCCACCAAGTAATCAAATAATTGATCAGATAACAACTTATTACCTTGTAACAAAGCCAAGTCCATTAAAAATATGATGCACTCTTTTGTCCCAGGTGATCCTAAAAGCTCGTGAATAACTTTAACTGGAAAACTTGTGATAGAATACTCTCCTCCATATTCATTTTCTTTGGCTGTTCCACCACCAATTTCCTGAATTAAAAGTAGAAAAAGCCTAGTTAAAAATACTAAAAATCTGAAATATTGTCTATAAAGTTTGCCTATTTCTTCTCTCTTTTGAAAAATCTTTTTGCTCTTCTCTGAGTTCATGCATAATTCTATAAGCTCACTGTAAGTTGTTGTTATTTTTTTAAACGTCTTATATATTGTTGGAATAACAATTTGTTGTAGCATCTCTAAATCCTTATTTGACTTTTTGAATTCTTCATTCTCCAAATAAGTCATTCCAAACCATTCCAAAAAAAGCTGCACAACCCTATCATACTCTTCCTCCAGCATTTCTAAATATTTTCTCAAGTATGTTAAGTCTTGAGTTATTTTTCAAGATGTCCTCACATTTTGGCGCCAACATGTTGATTGTAATATTTAGAGAAAATGTAACTTAAGATATTTGATTCACACTTTGTTTAAATTCTACTCGTGAAATAACTTGAAAAATGTTCATTTGTTAAACCAAAAATATTAATAATACATAAATCCACATAGAAACGATATCAGACCCGGAAAGAAAAGGAAAATAATCAGAACAAACATAGAATTAATGAGAACTCTCTGGCCAAAAATATAATATATATTTTATTCTATAATATAAAGGTAGAAAACAATCTGATAGAAAGCAAAAATATTGTGATCAATAAAACACCAATAAGTAAATCTATTAGAGTTGCCACTCCTTCCAAAATGTTTGAAGGTTTTTTTACAAGTATTAGGCTCCAAGCAATACTTTGCTGAGAAATCCTCGGAGGGAGCCTGTTTGGAGGAATTTCACCGGTTCTCAAATGTTGATTTGAAGAAACTTGTTGTGAACTGGGCTGGTCTTTACTGTTTAAGTTGTTGTAAGACTCATCCCTATCTGTAACTTCGAGACTTTTTGATTCTTCTGTGCCAAATTTCTGATTATTCTCTGTACTCTTACGTTCATCTTCTTTATCTGAGATATTTTCTGCATCTTTATCTTTGTTTCCGCCATTTCCGGTGGTTTTAGACTCGCTTATACATTTATTTATATGCTGAATTAAAGGATTTTCACTATGAGTTGTGGATTCTCTAGAATATGTAGTTTGGTCCTCGGGAGACAGACGAGAAAGAGTTTCCATATTTGTTTCCTGGCAAGTGTTGCAGCGCCAGTTAACACTATCCTTAGCTAATTTCTTTCTGATTTCAGGACTCCAATCTAAAGAATGTATTGCTCCTTCTCCTGGTGTTGGAAAAAAGGCATGTAAGGCGTCCAACATGGTTCTGATTCCCCAAGCAGGTTGCCAAAGTTCAGGGTGGTAGTTACTGGCACTCAAACATACTTTCTTTCCAACTTCAAAACGGCCATTCCCTGTTAACATCATTAGAGATGGAGGGGAAAATGGATATGAATGTGGCAGTAATATTCTTCCGTGATACATTCCTCCCTCAAACTCGGTTCCAGCAGGACCTTTAATGGTGAAATGCCACTCATATGGTTCATCCATATTTATTGGAAATGCACACCAGTAAGAACTAGGCTCTTTTTGTATTTCTCTATATTCTCGCAAAATCCTGCTTAAGCATTGGACAGATGTTATTCCAGAACTACTTACTCCCCTTGCTCCTGTTTGATGCATTTTAGGATCCAAAAAAGAATCTCTTTCTTTAAGTCTATAGAATCTTTGTTGCCCCTTTGCTGCTCTCTCACTTGTGTTAATTAAAGATATTCGTCTTTAGGGATTCAAATCTGGTTTTTTAAGGTAAATTACTATTTTATCCCCAGTTTCGGCGCCATCCTACTTTCCATTTTTTTTTTTTTGTTTTCTCATTAATTTATTTGTTTGCTCTTAAAATGAAAAAAAAGACATAATTACGAATATGAAATAGATTTCAATTTACCCAATGAATCGTGAGATTAGAAAGCTTTTATATAACCCCTTAATTGATCTTCTGAGACTTATCGAAGTATGGTCAAAAAGTAGGCTAGAGCTCCAAAAAACAGTACAAAAATATTCTGCATTGAAAATAGAATCTGCATATGTAAATCAAAAATCATGTTTGTGTCTAAATATGTTTAGTTTGAATGAAAATTACATTGTTGGATCTGGCCAGGCTATTCAGGACCAACTTGCTTATTCAAAAAATATTGTAATAGAAAAGATGCAGGCAATTAACCAAGTTCTCAGTGGGATTGATGAAATCTATCTTTCTCTTTCTAATTTTACTGAAAACCATAATGAACTGATTTATTTAAATATTATTGGAAGCTCAAGCTCTGGAGTTTCTATAGACATAATATTAGACTTTCTTTGTGAATGGAAAGATTGTATTGAATCTGACATAAAAGTTCAAAGTGAAATTTTTGGATTGATAGAGAAACTCAAGAGCTATCACACTAGAAATATCCAAGCATGCCTGAGCTACTTTCAGTGCTCACCTTACGGAAATATTTTAGAAGGAAAAGAAATATTTACAAATTTGAAAAGGTCCATAAGAGAATTCATCACACAGTAAATTTAAAATGTATTATTATAGAAACTTATTATATTCATATTTAGTAAAGTAAAAGATACAGGTAAAACCTCTTTCTCATCTATTTTCTAGATTGATGCTCTTCCCCTTCTTTTAACAGAATCTGGTATCATTGACAATCTTCTCCTAAAATTAAATAGTAAAAATTAAAATTTGAACTGTTAGAGTACAAAATCATTAAAACTTACTTTCCGGATTCGAACCCATCGCCAAATAACTCCGCCATTACTGCAATACCAACCATACATACAACGATCACGGGAATCGTTGTATAAAGTACTTTGGGCTCGAAATAAGACAGATCGGATGCTCTCTCATCTTTTTTTTCACTTAGAGAACCAGAAGTTGAAGTTGACTTTAGTGGCAAAACTGCCGCTAATGCATTTAGTATGCTACTATCTGTATTATTTCCGTCTATGGGTATACTTATGCTTGACGATGGAGATTCCATCGACTTCAATGAATCTTTAGTCGAAGTATTTGAATGATTGAACTTTTTTTGAATTTGTAGTGAATTTTCGACATTCAAACCATATCCAATCTTAATGTAAGAAATCTGCACCAAAAATAATATTAATGATAAAATTAGCTTCATATTCACTATATTTTCTTTGGCTTTCAAAACTTTTATTAATGAGCAATATTGTGTCAAAAGCAGTTACGAAAAATCAATAATGAAAACAATTATGTGGGAAACAACTTAGAGAACGAAAAAAAGTTTGGTCTCGAGTTATTGGTACCTTTTATTTGGTTTATTCAAGCATTCAAAAATACCAGAATCAAAAAATCTCAAGTTCAATTTTCTCAATATTCTAATTTGACGACTTCTAATTACCTAATCACTTTATAACAGAATTAAAGTCGCAATCTCTTGTTCTACATTACTTAATCCTTCGTTATTAGCACATGTCATTTGGTATCGTGCCGGCGCCCATGCATATACGTCATGTCTCATGCATGAGAGGAAGATTTTTATTATAAAATAGTCTATAGTTTTGGTTGAATATTTTTTGTTCGCATAAATAACAATTTTTGAGACAGAATGCTTCAAGTTTGATTCCAGGTTGTAGAACTGGTGATATGTAGGCGTTAAGTTCTGAGATATGCCAATACTTTTTTTTACGAAACATGGTTGAAAGTCTATTACGTGGGTCGATAGGAAGGGTTGAACTGGGTAAATATATAATTTTATCGTCCTCATAATTGTAATAGGCTTGACCTGCGATTATATCAAACCTGACCCCTATGTTATCTGGATGATTTTCAATTAGAGGGAATCCAAAGTAGAAGTTTGTAGACATTTCCTTATTTGTTTCAATGTCTAAATCTGACATTGTGTTTGTGTCATTAGATTCGAACTCCAACTCACTTAATTCTAAAGGGACATAGTTTAAAAGGATGTTTTGAAATTCCTCAATATAATCTTTTGCTTTCAAGACTTGGTGTCTTTTAAGTATAGACAAGGCAAGGATTTCTTGAATTCTTTTATATGATAAATCAATTTTGATATCTTCAATCATCTTTAGAGACACATTATCTTGTATGCGAGGAGAGGATAAGAACTTTGTTATGTTTTCGTTATCGAAATCACTGAATACCAGATTTCCTATATTGTTGTTTGCTGGTATATTCATTATATGTTTAATTAATTGAATCAGCGTTAAATCAAAGCTCAATGCATGTTTTAAAACATTATAATTGATGCAACTCTCCGAGGACTTACCCACAGCTTCCAAATCAGATAAGGATTCCTTGAGTAAGTACTTTACATCTTTTATATTCATGCTCTTAAAAGATTTATTTATGGACATTCCTTTCTGTAAAATTGAGCTTAACAAGAATAATAAAATATCATTATTAATTGAATACCAGTTTCCTTCTATATCACAATACATCATGCTATTGTAGTCAAATAGATATTTATATAATTCCATCAAGCTCATCTGAGATATGTTAAATAATTTTTCAAAAGTTATTTCTGAACTAGAATTATTGGTAGCGTTTCTATGGTTGGCCATGTAATCTTCAAAACTGCCCATCAAAGCTGGAGTTTTAATCATAGTTATAAAGCTGTTCAAATTCCCAATTACTGAAATTTGACTTGAGTTGCAATTTTTGTTATTAGAAGAATTCTCATCGCCTTGTTTCTCAGCCAACTCAATACTTTCAGACTCTATTGCTAAGTATGACATGTTACTGCTCTTCTCACGCTTAAGATAAAAAGTCTCTCTTTCAGTACAGATAATTGCCGGAATTCTGCAGCTCTCTCCATTTCTATTTGGGCCTTTTAACCATAGCTGCTTTCCGTTTTTAATGTCCTCCACACAGCTTGAATCTAATTGTAACAGAGACCAACTATTAGCTGCTTTTGAGTATAGAGAGTGAAAATTTACTTCCATTTTAGGATATTTGATAAGTTGTCTACACTATTTTACACCAAACAGCATATAACCCTATTATTCCAATATTAACTTCAAGCCAATCTTTTTTAAATGTTACTTTCCCACATTCAGCGCCAATAATTATATTGGATACATGAAAGTATTTATTTAATTGAAAAACAAAAAATAATTCTTTTACTTATTAAAAAGAACTTTACAATGTTGTTTTCTTTTAGCATAACTCAATATTTTCAATCTTCATAATTATTTTTATTCGGTTTTTCTTAAATAAAAAATAATCTAGAATTGGCGCCAATAAAGTACCTAATTTTTATCTATAATTCATTAAACTATCCGCTCAAGAAATAGTCAAAAATTAACTGTTTAAAAGACACTTTTAATTACTAATAATAATTAATTTGAAGGGGACAGCAGTAATAAAGCCTGGAGTTAATCACTGAAAGTTTACTAACAGATAATAAATACGTTTTGAAAATATCTATAAGTCATTCAGATTTCCAAACAAAATGGACTCTTTTGATGATGAATTTTATGATGGGAAGAATCAAAGTGGCTCAGAAATAGAACAAGAGGAAATACCAGACATTAGTGAGTTCAGTAACAACAATGGCAGATTAAGATTTAGAGCCGATTTTAATTTGCCAAATAAATATGCAGGAGAGAAGGTCTCATTATCCGATTTTAAAAAATTTAGAGATAGAGAAATTACCAATAATAATTCAAACTCCAAATTTGGAGAAGAATCATATGAATATAGTATTAATGATATTTCTGGCTTTGATGATAATAATGAAGACTACCTCAACTTCAAGACTAATATTCAGTTACCTGATTCCATTACTAAAAAGGTTGATAGATATAAAGAAATAGAAGCTAATTTTTCAATTGTAGATAATACTAAAATTAAGGATAAAATGTTGTCTGACAAAGAAAAGGGAGAAAGTGTTAAAAATCAACGTAAAATATGGTCAGAAATACTTGCCATACGTATCTTCATTCAAAATGTTTTAAAGTTATGCAATAAACTTCCTCCAAATGGATTAATTTCATCTCTAGACGAAGAATCTAGAAATAGTTTTAATGATATCAGAAAAAAAATGCTTGATTTAACCTTATTGAATTATGAATTACAAATGCACCTTAACCGTAATAATAAAAGGCTTTCATCAACAATTCATAATAACTCAGCAAAATTTGGAGTTTTTGCACATACTAATTCTAAATCTTCAAACAAAAGAATTAGAGCCGAGCTGGAATTCTGGGATAAGTATAATTCATTATTAGATAATACTTTTGAGTGGTGTATAGATGTATGTGATGAATGGAAAAAAAATACTCAAATTGAGGTAAGTTGAACAATTACTCTTAATTTTTGGTATTGCTCCTACTTCAATACAAAAACCCAAAGTTAAAGTGGTTTAATTGAAGTTATAAATTTAAATTAGATATTCCAAAGCAGCTTTCTAATTGTCGAATTAATATGTTTATATTATATATTGGCGTCAAAGTCATGTATAATTAAATTTTATTTAATTATTACTTGTTTTGACTAATAATAATATAATATATAACTACCAGATGATTTGGCATGGCAGTTTTGGATAAACCAAATCATTCTTTGTTGGATCTCCCAACAATATTATTCGTGGTTTTCGCGAATTACTCAAGTAGAGGTAATGTCAGCCGATAGAATTTTTTGTTTCTTGATGGTGTTACACCACTACTACATTTAAATAAATAAAGTAATACCATTATATTTATTTGAACCATTTTAATTAATTTTTGAAAATTTTAGA
Source organism: Cryptosporidium ubiquitum (assembly GCF_001865345.1). NCBI lineage: Eukaryota > Apicomplexa > Conoidasida > Eucoccidiorida > Cryptosporidiidae > Cryptosporidium > Cryptosporidium ubiquitum. The sequence continues at coordinate 633,670 of NW_021639817.1, read as the reverse complement.
TCCAAAAAAACTTCAAAGTACTTAATCAATCACTAAGAAGTCAATTGGAACAGACCCTATTAAATAAAGAACATGCACTTAACAAATCACGTCCTAATGCTAATTCCCTAGATTTTGTGGGGATCAATTTTTTGAAAGACAAGGTAGATCCTATTCTAATGTATGAAATGAGCAAAGATATTTACGATGACTCAGACTCTTTTGTTTCATTACTCAAAGAAATTATTTCTTCCAAATCGATCAATGACCCTAATTTAAACTCTGTATCTTCATCTTTACTAAATAAAGGGAAAAAAACAACAAATAATGTTGATCGCAGAGCTTCAAAAGGAAGAAAGATTAGATATGTTCCTATTCCTAAACTGGAAAACTTTATGGCTTCATCTCCATCTCTATATTCAAATTCCCATCTTCCAGGTGCAGATAACGAAGAGTTTGTTGACTGTATCATGAAGTCATTATTAGTAGCTTAAATGATTTAGTTCTTTAAACATTTAAAACAAGGTTAGCACTATATTACACATATAAGTTCTTATATTTTGATCTATCTATTTATTTATACCATTTACCTTTAGTTACTAATGCTAGAAAAATAATTTATTTTTATGTGGTTTTAACTTGCACGAGTTACATGTTTTTGCCGCCAAATGCCTCAAATTTTGGCTGAAAACAATTTGGCCAAAAAGATACAAATTGTTTTTATTAGTGCCTTTAATCAAATTCGAAATAGATGGTAATTAAACCGGTGATTATTTAAAGTAGTTCAAATACAAAAGAAAGTGTGGAAAAGAGACTATATTAAATATTAGAAAATATTAAGGCAAGAAAAAATCATAGGAAAAAATATACAAAATGGTAAACTCTCCATCCTCAAAACACCCAACCCCACATTCTGTAAGCCCAAGACACCATATTCATGCAACAAAAGAAGACCGTTTGTCCAAATATAGGAATGGGAAAGAGAAGGATACAACAGTGACAAAGTATAGGCCTTTGGAGGTCGTGACTTTTAATCCTCCATTAGATGCTATAAAGCATGGGCATGGAGAGAGTGGTATGAGGTATATTTTTGGGGATCTTCCTTTAGACGACTTTGAGCAGGGGAAGATTAAAGAAATGCATGCATATCTCAAATCTAGACACGTTTCATTAAAAAATACGGCCTTTTGTGATAATCATCTTTTATTAAGATACTTACAGGGTAATGAATATAATTTTGTCAAGGCATGGAATGATATTAAGCGTCATGTGAGGTGGAGACAGAATTTCAGGATGATTGAAGATAGGGACAAATTAGAAAGGTTACTAAGAAAGGGGTACTGCTATATACATGGAAGAGACAAATTATTAAGGCCTATCATAGTTTTCAGAGCTAAAGCATTTTCAGATGGGGAAGAACCTGATGATATAATTCACGTAGTTTATTACTGGTTTGAGTTTGTGATAACAAACATGCTTGCGTGGAATAGAGTTGAACAGTGGAGAGTTATTATGGACCTCCAAGATGTCACTTTGTATAATGCACCCATTTCGCTTCTGAAAGATATTGCAATAAATCTGCAAAGAAACTACAGGGGATATCTTGCACAGATGTCATTTATCAACGCACCTATAATTTTTTGGGGGTTGTGGCAGGCAATTAGTCTCGTTCTGCCTCAATCTACTCGAGATAAAATAACATTATGTACCTCAGATTACAAGTCTGAATTCCTGAAATGTATTAACCCAAACCAGCTTGAAAGAAGGTATCACGGAATTGCCCCTGATGTAAATTCATTCAGAGAACCTATATTACCTCCTTTGAATTAGAGTAGAATTATCGTTTATCTTTCAAACAGAAAATGCTCTGAAATATCGCTATAAAATCCATTGCAAAACCAGCAATATAAATAGTAGAAATGCAATAATGGTTAGAGTCATTGTACTGGCCATATCTACTAATCTATTCAAAATCTTTTGAGAGATACGAATTCTTCTATTTGTAGAATCCATGTTTAAGTTCATTTCATTTAACATATCCAGATGCAAATTTATTTCTGACTGGATTCCATATCCTACGGACTTCAGCCGTGAGACCGCATTTTCTAGAATGTTGATGTTACCATCTGCATTTACTGTTCTCGTAAGATTGTCACCTTGTGTCCAGTTATTCAATCCAGACTCAAAGTCGTAGTCGCTTTCCACCCTACTGTATCTTTTATTATCTTTAACTTTGGTTTGCTTTGTAGCATTGTTTTTATTTGAACCAGAAGCACTAAATGATTCTTTCTCCCAGTCCTTTATCGGTGCATACCTTTCCATAAATTAATCTTTTTTTCGCAAAAGATACAAACTCGTCGCCAAATACAGGTGATAAACGCACTATTGCATATCTACCCTATAAACAAGTGGGAAATTGCAGTAGTAATAGATAATTTATCTCACACAACTCTGAATTTTAATTATTTGCTCTTATAGTTTGAAGTGATCTATATTTGTTTTAAATTAATTAGAAATATAATGGCGCCCATACAAAACTATATACCATGTTGGCGCCAGTACCGTTATTGTTATGTATGCACTTAATGGGAAGTTGTATACGAAAATATAAAGAGATGAAGGTGGGAAGAAACCTAAAGAGAGAATTTGACATATATGAAAATAGTGAATTTCTAGGAGATAAAAAATTAAAACAATAAGAAGATCTTTTGGTTAATGTAAAGACCATCTAAATTCTCAATTTTATCCAATTGATGGTATATATCTATGTTAAAATAACAAGTATCAATAACCAAAATTCAAATCACCTACTAGTTCATCTTACCTAAATGTGTTAGTCTATTGTTGACGGCAAGATACTCTCTCGGCACCACCATGATGTCCCTCCTCATCATCTTCATGATACGCCTCCTTTTGAATACGGTCTTTGACATCAGATGGCTCAGTATTGCTTGTATAGTGAATTTCAATTGATGGGTCATCTTCATCAACATCCAGAGCTTTTGGAGCAGGGAGTAAAGTTTTAACGAGATCTTGAGCCTTGCTGTCAAGTTTATCAGGGAAAATAATGTTGATAATAACAAATAAATGGCCTTTAACAAATGGATTCTTGTATGTTGGCATTCCCTCGTTATTTACGCATTTAATATCACTTGGCTTAGTAATATCTCCAGGATTAGACTTAACAAGGAGCTTTCTACCATCCAAGTGAGTAATTACAAATCTGAATCCGGTCAAAGCTTCAACAAGAGTGATATCTTTCTCAACAAATAAATCACCTCCTCTTCTTTTAAATACAGAGTGCTCCTGTTCATCCAGTACAAAAACCACATCTCCTGGAATTTCACCCTGCTTTTCGTCTGCCTCCCCATGGAAAGTAACCTTGTGGTGATTTGGAATACCCTTGTCAATATTTACTTCTAGAACTTTTCTTTCCTTTACAGACCCACTACCACTGCACTTTTTGCATTGTTTGGTAGCCGGAATAGTCTTACCAGTTCCCTTACAAGGATTACAAGGAGATTGAGTCTGTTGAACCATTGGCCCAATCTGCCTTATCTGAACTCTTACACCTTGGCCTTGGCAAAGCTCGCAATATTGAATAGCATCTTTCGGGCCACCAATACCCTCACAGTCTGCACAGATTGTGTCTTTATTTATTGCCATCTTCCTTACTGCTCCATTGTAAATTTGTTCTAAAGTTACCTTGAGATGAGTAACCAAGTCTTCTCCACGTCTCTTTCCACCTCCTTTGCTTCCTGAGCGTCTTCCACCTCCAAAAATAACATCAAATAAGTCGACTGGATCTGCTCCTCCTCCTCCTCCTTCTAATCCTTCCTCTCCGTATTCATCATATATCTTTCTCTTTTCAGGATCGCTAAGCACTTCGTAAGCTCGGCTAACCTCCTTAAATTTCTCTTGGTCACCACCCTTATCAGGATGGTGCTTAATAGCAAGGCGACGATAAGCCTTCTTGATTTCACTTAAAGTTGCCTCTTGGCTAACTTCCAAAATCTCATATAACTTCTTGTTGTCAACTTCGCGAGACATTCTGCCACCCATTCTTCCATCAAATCCACCACCCATATCAAATGGCATTGAAGAGAAAAACATTTTTACTATATAGACACTTCTAAATACTCTCTAAATAGTTGGATAATTTCTTCTCAAAATTGGGAGTTTATTTATTTTCCCAGTTCCTGTAAAATTTACTGCTTTTATTAACAGTCAATTTTTATTTAACCCTCCTTTTCTAGTTCCCCCTCATTTCTATTACTATCCATTTTAATTATTATTACTTAACCTAATTATTTCTATTTGTACAGTTTAAACTAAGTAATTGGTACCATTTTAAGTTACTTTTAACTATGATTTGCTCTAATATACAGTCTACTAGCTTTTTCCCGCCTGTCCTTTTCTATACCGGCTAAAATTTTTACATTAAATTAATTGACATTTGGCGGTAATTTTAATAATTTCTAACTTTTTCCATTTAATTACAAAAAGTCACGTAAATCGAAATTAATTAAGATCGAGATTATTCTCAAGAACGCATTGGTATTATGTGTGAATGAGAATTCTTCCAAAATTACCGGTTTGCACTCTTCTATATATTCTGTTTGCTATTGGATTCTCTGAAGCAACAGTCTCAAGATCTACTTTAAATTGTAAATATCAACTAATCCCAGAATTTATTGATGGTCTTGGATATGGTAATCATGAGTTATATTATTCTGAAACTAGGGGAATCCGTCATGAACCAGAAAATAAGATCCTTTTAAATATCAGATATGAAAGTGTAGTTTCAATTTCTTTAGAAAGATCATTTGATAGCGACCTAGATTTCTCTTATATGCAAATTGCACAAGCAAATAACGAAAATTTAGTTGCTGATGCAAACCTAACGTGGGGAGTAGCAGGGAATAATACGAGACTTTTTTTGAGGACTAAACTAATACCATCTCAATATTTGATAATAATAGGTTCAAATTTTGTCAAGAATGAAGATGATTTGGAAAAAGTTGATAATTCATATTGCTCTCCAATCAATTTTGAATTTGGTCTAACTACTACTGAAATTATCAATTCTATTAGCAATTTATCGCTTAATGATCCTTTTAAAAAACCTCTTATTAATCTGAGCTCTGATGAAAAATACGAGTATAGCAATCAAATTGACGACTCTTTTATAGTCAGAACCATCCCACAAGGTGTGAACTATTCAAGCAAACTTTATAAAGCGACAATTTTGTGGTCAAGACTTTTTGTTATTCCCCCCTCAAGGTTAAAGGAGGAAAAACTACTTAATTTATACATTGAGCTTGGTTTTAAATTCTCAAGAATGCCACTGCAATTAGTAATTGAACCTCTAAGAATTGACCGAGCTCATCGTGAACTAGAAAGTCATCAAATTAGTGGTAACCTTCATAATAGAGTCTTTTTTGGAACTCCAATTTACAATGGTCAGTTGTTTAAGGAAAATATCTCTCAGAAATCATTTAGAGTTGTAGTTATAGCCCCTTGGATGGAACATACTCCTCGTTTTGCAAAATTTGATCTTAAGATAGCAATTTCCTTCCAAAATCATTCTGAAAAGTTTTCTGCAGAAATTCTTTCTAATCAAAATTCCTGTAGTTTACCCAAATTGCCTACTAAGATTATACAAGATGGGTTATTTTCTGGTGAATTTCAAGATTTAAGGAAACCAAATTCCATCCCTTCAAACCACCTTTTGTTTGGCCCAAAACTTAACCTACAGGGGCCATTCGAATCCCTGAAATCTCAAACCAACCATGTTGTTCATGTAAAAATTTCTAGACCTAGTATATTTTATTTATTATCGCATCACGATCACTCTGACATAGCTATAGCCCTGTCAAAATCCCCTGAGATTTCTGAAGAAGAAGAAGATTCTGAGTTTTTTTTTGATGAAACCTTGGAATCTGACGAAAATTATAACCATAACAGCAAATCTACATTCTGTACTTCACGAAATCTAAATCATTTGGGGGTTACTTCCAAAGAAATGAATCTTATATACTGTAAAATAAGCCAGCCAAACGACTATTATTTACACATTCACAGCTATAAAATCAGTGAATCTCAAAATTCTGTCTCACCTTGCACTCCATTCCACCTTCAGATTGAAGTTTTCCCAATTTCATCTGACGCCAACGAATGTACGAATCCAATTAATGCTCGTTACTTCAATTTACAAATATCTCCGAATCCTAAAGTTGCGTTAAAAAAGAGCTATATCGCTCCTGATATTCTTCTTTTATCTGCTAGTTCTATAGCTTCGGGTATCTCAAAAATACATACTCAGGAGTTTCGTGTAAAGGATTTTACTCAAACTTATTTATCAATGCAACTCCAGATTCCAGAGCATCCTCTTTCACTAGTATTCATTAATGTCTTGTACAATGACAAAATCTGGCTGACATTAACCCCACATACTCTTCACAACTTCTTTTCGTCAATTGGACCTTTAGTCGCAGGAACTTATAAATTACAACTGTTTGCAACTTTACCAGAAAACTTTGATATTTACAAAGTGGAATGCATTAAGTTTGATAGTAAGATTTCTTTAGTGCAACTCCCAGGCAAGCTTAATATTCCAGAACCAGGATCTACCAATAATCACTATAAATCTTCCAATAGTAATGATGAGCGAATGGATGCTGAAGAGGAGAGCTTGTTCATTAAGTGCCAAACCTCCCAAATGTCACTTCCACAAGAAATAGACTTAACTCAATACTTGAAAGGAGAAGAGTACATACTGGATGGAACATTTTTGGTTCCTCTAGAAGAATACGAAATAGAAAGTTCTAACATGCATAATTCCGATAATTTTCTTAAAGAAGCATCTGTATCTTATATGATCACATTTCGTGTTTCTCATTCAAGTATTTTAAAGGCCTCTATTACAAATTACCCAGGTTTAGTGATGATTCATTCTAAAAACAAAAATCCAACGAAAATTAGCCCAAATGATCCAAATTCTTTTTTTGCTGAATTTAATAAGGGAACCAATTATCTAATATTTGAGTTTGACCTCATAGAAGAGGGTGTTGATGAAAAGCTTGAGGAAGGTGGATGCCCTATATTTCGTTTACACTTATCGATCATCTCAGTTGATGAACTTCCCGTTTTTCCTCCATTAATACTTCCAGAGCTTTACAAGTATATAACGGGATACAAAAATCCAAAATCTAAAAACCTATCAGAGTGGAGCCACACTGAACTCTTTTCAGTTTCCCAAGATTACTTAAAGAAGATGCTTCCAGAAAACTCACTAATTTTTGATCTTTCTAAAAATATGATTTCTATTCCAAATCAAGACTTAAATAAGCATGAAAAGAATTTGGTTCATAGAGGAGACTTATTTGAAATTCGAGAAATTGTTTTTTGGTTTTCTCCGTTCATGCATATTTCAGTACCTTTAAGCTCAGATTTAGAAGAGATCAGCTTATATCTGACTCTTGAAGTTTACCCTGCATGGATACCTATAACAATTAGACTTTTTAATGGGAGTGAGACAGATCCTGAAAAGAAATCGAGACATAATTTCGTTAAATATAGTAATTTTGTACAGACTGGAAACAGAATTGAATATTCTTTCCCAAGTATCAAGGAAGGAAAGTATAAGCTATCCATTCAATCCAAAAATCAATTCACAAAATTGACAATGGGAAGATCTGCTTTGCTTAAAATAAGTGGATATATAAAACCTGCATTGAAGAATAGGTTATTTTCTTTAAGACAAGAACTTATTAGTATTCCTGATATACTTCCTTTTCAGGAATTACCAGATTCTCTGAATAGAATAAGATTCTTATCAGAGCCACATAGAGGGTTTGTAAGTACTATAATGTTTAACTTAAAAGAAACAAAGAAAACCAAATTAAGAGTCCCTGAAAACGAGACTAACTTACTCAGAATACTTTCTGAACCAACTCTTATTTCAGGTTATGAATTTTATGTTACTATATTTAAAACTAAAGAAGGGGACAAAGAATTGAACAACCATCAAATCTTTATGTCTGGAAAGTACGGAGATACCTTAGCAATACTTTCATCTGGGGAATATGAAATTCAATTTTCTCCAACTCCAAATAATATGCCCTATTTAATCACTTTTGGGCTTATTAAGTTTAATCCTGTAGAATATGAGAATTTTTTCAGAAACAACTTATCTCTCCCGAAAAATACCAAGGACATATTAGAAAGTTATGTAAGTGTTGGAGTAGTCGGTACTGGGAGGATTAGAGGTAGTAAAGAATCTGTAGAAAGAGGTATATCGAAAATGACTAAAAAAGAAATGTTTGGACCAAAACAGAAATGCCATTATTATTTGGAAGACTTTAAAATTAGTTTAAATGAAGAAAATACTCCTTATTTTAACTCGGGAATAATCAATATCTGTCAAGGACAAATTATGACCAGAAGTAAGCTCTCAACCTTCTCAAGTAGTATTCATGATTTGAAATTAAACGTGGCATCATCTTCAATTGTTTATCTTCAAACTCACTCTGATTTTCTATATTCATTTTATAGGATTGGAATAATTGTCCCTGAAGGATTTTGGGTAGCAGAACAGAGAGGAACACAAAGTTATTTAGAAGTAGAGCTCACAAAAGGCCAATATATACTTAGAATAGAATCACTCAATTCTTTTTCAAACTATGAAGAACATGAGATGTTATTATTTTCGATTTTTGTGGAAGTTTCGCCAATTGATGGTTCAGAGACAGCTTTGGACTCTTCTAGTGTAATTGATAACTCAGTAGAGTTTGATACAAGTAAAAATAAAGGTTTATCTCATTCAAATATTAATTCTAAGTGTCATATACCAAATGGAGTACCGTTACCACTTGATTTAACAAGTATACAGGGTGGAAGCACAGTATTTGGTGGTCCATTGGATACAAACAAGCCAATGTTTATTTTCAGATCAAGGATCACTCTTACAGATATTCATAATGGTAGAAAGAAGGTATTTTTAGAACTCAATAAAAAGTTGTTCCCTACCTTTATAAGGCTCTCATTGAGCCCTGTAAATTTTGATATTTCCGAGTCTCCAAATATGCTTGAAGTTTTGTTTACTAAAATCAATTCCACTCCAATTAATCCTATATACACAAATGTTGATTCACTCTTAAATTCAGTTGAAAAGGTCTTTAAGGTCGATGTTGATACTATTGGAAACGAGCATGCAGGAGCTTTGAATATTCCCTTTTGGATGACTTTTACTCACAAGCTTGATTTATTAAATAACAGGATTTCTTGTTTAGCGTTTGATATGATTGTACATACAGTTTCTACACAAAACCAAGATATTAAGTTTTTGAATCCTCCTCCATTCAGCACTCAAACAGATTTATGGTTTAGCTCAATACAAAGTAAGCTAAGCAAAGCTCTTTCTACAAACAGTCTTCCCCAATATATACACTTACCTCCTTCAGATGTTATTCTTTCTTTAAATTCAAATGAATTCGAAACTGATCTGTTACTTGATCTTAAAAAAATTTCTCCTGGCCAGGCTTTACTTACTGCAGACCTGTATTATAATCCTCTTCTTGTATCATCTAAATTAACTCTTTATTCTGAACCGGATGACTTCCAAAATGATGAGAATAACGCAGAAGATACATCTTCGGAAGTTGAATTAATTAAATCCAGCTCCTTACATTTTAATGGAAACTTTTCTACACCTTTGTATGCAATGGAAAGGATTACAGTTATTCTCACACCCCAAAAACATTTATTGGAATGTTCTATTAAAAGCCTTCCTCCTTTTAATTTAAAAAACGTACCAATTATGTTAGGAATTTCACTAATTCCTATTAGTCACGATATTTCAAAGAACTATCCACTAATAGTTTCTATCACCCCAGATCCCTCAGTACCAATTATTGCAGGCCAGAATCTTCATCTTACTATTAGATTATCTACGCCACTAAGAGACAGAAAAACTCCTAATCGAATTTCTAAGTCTATATATATTATTGGAAAGTCAGAAAGCGACCCAGAAGAACACGTATACCCTTATCATTTACAAATTTTTGATGCTGGATATACAATTTCTGTTTCATATAGTTACCATGAATTTTCAAAAATCTTCTCAGAAAGTCAAGACCAGTTTTCAAAGCGTGGATTTCTTGTAATTGACACAAATAGCATGTCTCCCAAAAATTCCATTTCATTTTATAAGCTTGCACCATGGATTCCTGTCTATTTAGAAGCTAAGAATAAATTTTTGATTGAAATATCTGGTTATAGGGCAAATGCTGTAGGATGGGGTAATGTGGTTTGGGATGGAGATTGGAACATTTTTAAGCAAAAAAACAAGCAGTTCCAAAAATCTAATATTCGAAATCAAAGCTTAATTGAAAAAGATTTTGTGCAAACAGCTAAACTCAATAGTCCATTAAGTGAATCTTCTAAAGAATATTCACAGAGCATTAAACACGAGTCAAATAGTAATGACTTAGACAGGAAAGTAATCTATCATCAAATTAATTCTGCAGCAAGTCCAAAAAGTGGTAAAATTGAAGATTATAATCAAGAATCACAAGAATCAGTATATTACAAAAGATCTACAACGAAAACGTTTCTACTTTTAGTGATTATTATAGTATGTTCAATAGCAGTATATTGTTCTCCTATTTATACACTTCTAAAGAATTTTATTAGTTATATGGTTTCTAGGTTTACCTCCAATTACAGAAATAAGAGGGAGTACAACCTATTAGGAGAGAGGAATGACTTTGATTTCTTGAATAATATTGTAAGTGACGATGAAGATCAAGATGTTCAGGATTGTGATAACAATATAGATAATAGACACAATATTCAACCTAACTATTTTTCGAGCCCAGTAAGTGAGCAAAAAGCAATCGGTGCCTCGCATTCATCTGCAAACCCAAAGAAATCAAATTAATGTATACTCGCAAATCATTCATTTTAATACGAAATGGTCCGGTATTTTCTTTTGGACCTAATTTTTTTTTATTATAATATAAATTTTAAGTAGTTGTTTGGTGTAAATAAATTTGTATTTTTATATTCTTTTTTTTTTTTCTTTTCCAAATTTCTTAATTAATTTGTCAGAGGCGCCTAGTGCGCCTGGTAAATTTTAGGCGCCAAATCCACGTATATGTATCCTTGAATTAGAGGCTTCTGGATTTAAGGGGAAAAACACTTAACAGGCACAAAAGAGCTTGTTGGCGAAGTTGCTCTGACTTCTGACTACTGAATTAATCGGTTGGCGTTTGGAGGCGCTTAAGTACAGATATAGAGCTACTTTGCTTGCTTCCTCTCTGAGTGGAAGTCTACAAGGAGAGTGGACGCACCTTTGATTATAAGCCGTTAATACAGCGGTTTGCTATTAATGTACCTTCAGGGTTTAATACTTGTTAAAGTGGTAATATAATCGATCAAAGGAAGTCCATTTTGGACAGCTTGCCGTCTTTTCAGGCTTGGATTGATCCTGGTAGACAACTTACGAGAAGTTCTTTCTGATTATAACCTTACAGTATCAACCACAATAGTCTTGACGAAGTTGTCAAACAAATTGTATGTATTCAAATATATATACATAGCTATATAAGTAATATTTGAATTTTTCACTTTTTATTGATACATTGAAAAGGGGACTACTCAGGGAATTGACAATTATCTTATTTCTAAATTCAAGTCGTTTGAAGCGAGGAACGGCTAATATATGCATTTAATTTGACCAAGTTGTAGTGTATGTATTAATAATCCAACATTATATCTGGACTAAGTATCAGAATATTGTTTGCTCTGAAAGATCTGAACTTTAGTGAGAAAAAAAAAAAAAATCCCTCGAATTAGAATTTCAGAAATCAGGTTTCCAACTACGTAAATACTGTCAAATTTGTGATAATCGCTGTACCAAGCACGCTTATTTGGCTAAAGACTCAACCAAAGCTCTATATAACACTTTTTTCTCTTTTTCCTTTTGTTTTAGCCACGTTTAAATTAACTTGCATTTTGATCAAATCATCTATTAGACATAGAATCATATATTTAATGGTCTCCAGTTTCTTGGTGCCTCTGATCTTCACTCTCAATTTGATTTAAATATTGGTTTCGTTTCAAAACGACTACCTAATATGATGGTTGGTCTCTTGAACCGTCCGGAGGATGTCTCTCCGAGCCCTGCATTCAGCTCAATTCCCCTAACTGGCCCAGTTGTTGACGAGGAGCTGCTTCGTTGGGTAGCAGAAGCTGAATATCTCGGTGTTTCCAGGGAAACTGCGATCTTGATTGCTACTAAGAGAAGGGCATTAAATCTGAACAAATCTGGGAATAATCTGGTAGTAGATGAACAAAAGTGTATTCCTTTGGCTTCTGAAAGGCCGCCTTCTTGTTCTAAGGACATTTCTCAATCACCTATTAGTGCGATTAGGGCAGAGGCAGATGTATGTGTTAAGCAAGACTCTGGAGTAGCTTCCCTACCTGGAACGGATCATGAATCGTGCTCGGAAGGTTGTGACTGCGAAGGTCACCTGGACTTGGGATTACAGGAAGAGCAACCACAGAAACCTATTAGCATTGGTCTCAAAAACTCTTCTTCACAAACATCTTCTACTCAAGAGACAATTACTACTAAGTTTGATGGTCCACTTGACCAAGTTATCAATACAGCTATTGCTCATATAAACTTAGACGAATCAAAGAGAAAGAAAAAGAAGAACAAAAAAAAAAAGAAATTCTCTCAAAAAAATATTTTTAACACTTCTTCTCATAGTGACAATATATCTAATGTGATTTCGAGTCAATGTACCAATGCTCAACTTCTCAAAACAATCGTGGAAAAAGACTCCAGCTCGAAAATGGTGCTCAGTGATGATAATAATAGCAGTGTTGACACAACCATGGGAGTAGTAAATTCCGGAACTAACCAAGTAGATAGGTTAACTACTTATTGTTCTGGTCTAGATGCAGTAGTAGCTGCACATAGTAACAACCCATTCAATAATAATGGCAGAAATTATAATATTAAGGTTAAAAGAAAGAAGAGATTTTATCAGAAGAACTGTAGCAATCCTAGCTCATCGTATAATAAACAAAATACTACACAGAACACACAGGTTAACTCGACTCTTAACGATTTCCCAGAGCCCTCTAGAATGAACCTTAAACATACTAAAAGAAATTTCAATAGAAACAGAAACAGTTTGGGGCTTAATCCAAACTCTATCTCCCATAAGGTAACTGATAATGGCAATCACACAACATTAACCAATCCTGAACTTAGAAACCCCACCCAACAACATAAAAGTAATGGAGGAAACGGTAGGCGTGCAAATAACTCTGAAAGAGGCCGTGTCAGGCCTAGAAAATCAGAAGCTGTAGAACATGTCCGTGAACAACTTCGGATCGCTTTTAGGTCCAGAGGAGTTTTGGAAATTTAATATTTAGGTAGAAAATTGAAAATGATCGTTATTAATACGTAAATTATAAATACATATTTTGTTTTTCCTGAAATTTGATGACTTGGCATAAAATTTCAATCCTGAGAGTTTTATTTTCAATGTTTGCTATCTTGATTTGCCAATATTTTTTATACAGAGCCTTTCTTGGTTCAGGATCTGGGAATAATAAAGCGGTAAATTGTTGGTCGGTACTTAATAGACAGATTTTAAGCGGGATCTAAGATAGATTAAGTAAAAGTAAGCAACGTCTCTAAAGAAAATTCTTGAGGCAAAAAAAAAAGAGAACGAACAGATCAACTTAAATTAGTAGTTAAGTATTCAACAATTAAGAACAATTTTTTTTTATATGAAAAAGTTAATTTAATCTCATGAGGGCTTTTAATGAAGAAAAAAGCCTACTCCCTTCTAGATCTACAATTAGGGAAAGCTCAAAAGAGAGCTTTATCTCTCGTTTGTCAGAGCAGGTTTTAATTGGGATGGAGAACTTTATTGAAAAAAGGTATAAGAAGGGTTCAATGACTTCTTCTTTTTTTGCATTGGTGAACACAACGATGGGTGTTGGAATTCTTGGGCTTCCTTGGGCATATAGTAAAAATGGACTATTGCAGGGAATTGCTATGACGGTCATATCTGGCATGTTTTCAACACTTGCATGCATTCTTCTTTCTGAAATATCGCTTAATGAGGATCCAAAAGGTACAATGATGCCTGTAACATACTATTCAATTGCAGAGAAGACTTTTCCAAAGCTTAAATCTTTAATCGACACATCTATTCTAATTATGTCGCTTGGATCATGCATTACTTACCTAATGGTTGTTGTAGCTGTATTACAGACCTTATTTGGAGGTTTTCTTTCTCCATATTTATCAGAGTCTAATATAAGAACTGCAATTCTATTATTTGTCGTGATTTTTATTATTGGCCCAGCCAGTTATCCTACAACTCTTGCTGAACTTACAATCATTAACTGGATTGCCGTATTTTCTTCGCTCTATGTTGCAGCAGTTGTAATTTTCAGTTTCCTAATTGGTCTTCCCGAAGTTTCATCAATGCTTGAAAAGGTTGAACTAATTTCAACCAGGAGACCAATATTTATGCTACAGACATTCCCAATATTTGTATTTTCTTTCACATGCCACCATAACTTCCTGAATGTTGCGAATGAACTTGCAGACAAAACATTGTACAAATTAATTTTTTCATCGGTTATATCACTTGGCTTCTGTACTTTAATTTACATCCTTATGGGCTCCTCAGGTTACATGTTATTTGGAAACACTTTAAGATCCTCAGATATTCTCAGTATGTTTGACACTCAATCTTTGACAATAGTTATTGCTAAAATTGTATTGGTTTCATCATTAGTATTCTCATTCCCGGTGTCTTGCCACTCATTCAGAAAATCTCTTGCCGTAATAATTAAGAATGGAGAAGATGCAGAGAGTTCATCAGCAAAAGACCGTCATTTGCTTAGAACACTCACCTTTATTTTCCTATTTATCTGTACAATTGTCACATATTTTGTTTCAGACCTTGGACTTACATATGAATTTGTTGGATTATTCTGTTCTAATACCGTATGTTATTTCCTCCCGGCTGTTCTCCATCTCAAGCTATTCTCGGGATCTTCTTGGAACATCTCAAAGGTAATGGCAGTGGTCCTTCTAATTTTCTCTATATTAGTTTACCCCTTATGTTTCTCAGCAATAATATATACCCACTTTTTCTCAGATCACTGATTTTATGATTAGAACAACTGGGTTTAATTCCTTGATGATTTTTGCAAACTCATTTATTCAAATTTATAAAATGCATATTACGCTACTATTATTGATCTTGTAAGAATAGTAACAATATAATTAAAAATTTCAAATTCCAAAGTAGCTTTCCGTGGCTGTGATATAAGTGTGGCTACATTGTATCTTTTATTTTTCCAAAACTCATAGTAACAATAATTAGTTATTTTGCCCTTTTCTTTTAATTTTTTCTTTTTCTTATTTTGTGACATTGCATGCAACTTAAACTGGCAACTAGGTTGCCGCCAAATTATGCATGAATTTTTGCGAGGTCTCCAAAAAAATGCATGAGAAAAAAAATGTCACTGAAAAACTAAAGATCAACTTAAATATTCAATTATACTTAAAATAATTCCCATGTTTTGTTTTTGTTTATTTTCCTATTCCCTTTGAATTAAGTAAAATGGAGAGAATAGTAAACGCAATAATCAATATTTCAGATGGAATATGTTGCTTCAATAATTATATCTTGAAAAACGAGGAGCAACATTCTAATGAAGTATACCAAGATGTTAGTGACTATCACTCTTATTTAACTACGAAGCCAAATGTAATTAACAATGATGTCTTCAAAAGGAGTTTGTTTACATTCACAGACAATGGGAATGAATATCTTGAAGTTTCAAGAAATAACAAATTGTTCGGCTCACCAGTATCCCTTAAAAGCTACTTCCAGAAGTCCAAAAATGATGTAAAACAGCATGTATTTAATCATCTTGAAATCGCCCAATGTGATAGCATAGCTCAAACTAGCTGCAGCTTTAATGAACCCATTAATTACTATAAAATTAGTGAAATAAAAAAAAGCATTGTTATCCCTAAATCGAGGTTTGTCTCACATAATTCAAATGCATTTGCCAATAAAGATTTTAATTTATCCAATTCAAATAGTACTCCTATTTCTTCCGAATCAAATACTTTAAATACTAAGTTAAAAACTAATAGGATAGAAAAAGAATGTATTGAAGAGAAACGTACCCCAAAAAGTAAATATTTAGAAGTTCCCACAGTGAATAACCTACAAATTAAAAGCAACCCACCTCTTTCAAAAGTGAATAATAACCCAATTCAAAGGACGCCTTCAATGCCAACAATCAAGCAATATAAGGTAGCTACTAAATGCCCTGATCCTCTTAACTCTGACAACAAAAGTGTAAATAACGAAGAAAACAAAGTCGTCTTAACAAAATATGGGGCATACTTGCTTGGACTTTAACCTAGACATTTACTTTAGTATTTTAAATTAACTATTCCATAGCCAGGCAGTACATTTGCATATAATCATAATCAAAACCTCAATGTAATAATTATTATAATATCGTTACAATCTTTTTATTCTAATATATATTTGTTCCCTCCTATATAATGTAATATTTGCATGCTTCAAAATTCTATGATAATTGGGCGCCACTAATGGCGCTAGTTTGGGAAGAAAGATACCTGTGTAATGTGTTGGAATTTAAAAAGTCTCCAACATTTTTAAGATGCTTTGTTGTAAGTAAATAGAAGGATCAATAAAGATAAGGGACAAGGTGTTGCTTTAACTTTTTGTCAGAAAAATCTTGAGTTTTTCAGTACTTCAAAATGGTCAATAGCAAAATTTACTATAAGTTTAAAAGTGAAAAGAAATTTAAGGACCTTACACATGAATTTCCGGCTTTAGTTTCACATGTTAGGTCGAAACTCAGAGAAATTCTGGACATTGGGGAAGATATGGATATTTTAGCCACACCAAGTGATAAGAACGGCCGAGTTTCAAATGTATACCTTTCAGATTATGATATTATAAAAGAGGGAACATATGTAAATGTTGTTAGGCTACCTAAGGACTTAGCAAAATCTCTTTTGGAAGCAGCAAATTCAAAAATAAAGAATAAGCCTCAAAATACGTCATTACAAACACCAAATACCGCTACTTCAGCTACTGCTCCATCAAATACTTCATCTTTGAAAGACTCAACTATAATATACCCTTCATCCACTATTGATTCAGTTCCTAATAGTGGAGAATTTACAAAAGGAGGGGAAAACAAGGATGATATTCATAGCTCAGCCTCAACTAGTGCAAATTTATCGAATAATTCAAAAAATGATTTATCAGAAGATGCTGCCATTTTGTCAGTAATGCAACAGCATGGAGAGAAATTCAAACAGACAGCAGCTCAAAGAAGCGAAATGTTAGAACAATTTAATCAAAGAGGATATTCAAAGGCCTCAACTGCAACGGGGGGTAGATATGGAGTTGGGAATGCAACAAGTACCAATTTTCCTGGAACTACCTCATTTAGAAGTGAGCCTTACAAAAAGCCAGGAGCTGTTGGAACAGGTCCTGTCAATACTGGAGCATCAAATAGTTATTCTGGTGGACAAATTTATAATACCAATTTTGGATCTGCATCTGCTTCAACTAATTATAATTACAAGAATGCAATGGGTAACACATCAACTGACGTCCCTGCAGATTATATTTGTCATATGTGTGGCGAGAGGGGACATCATATTCGTGTTTGTCCCAAAGTTAATGAAGGAGTATCTCAGAAAAAAATTAGGCCTGCCACAGGAATTCCTAGAAGCTTTTTAAGAGCTATTAATTTTGATGAAGAAGGTAGGCTTTATTCAGAAGTTTATTGCCTTCCTGACGGTACATTTGCTGTGCTAAAAGATGCAAAACAGCTTTCGAGTACGGCCTTTCTTACTAGAACTGTTGAAGATACTATTGGAAAGCATATGGGTAAATCAAAGGAAGATACCAGTCTTGTGCGAGACTCATTAACTTGCCCTATATGTGCGAGACTCTTTAGATACGCAGTTTTGACTCCATGTTGTGGTGAAACATACTGTCAGGAATGCATCATTAACTTTATTAGGAATCACATGGATGCTGCCTCAGGAATTTCACCCAATACTATCAAGGGTTATTGTCCCCATTGCTCAACTGTGATTTCTATTGGAGATCTTGAACCTAATAACCCAATACGGAAAAGTGTAAATGTTGCTCTTGGGTTACAACCAATTTAATACTATGGAACACTGGTTTTTTTCAAAATGACCATCTTTTTTGTTTTATAAAAATCCAAAGTGTAAGAAAATAATGAAATTTATAATCCATAAAAAAATTACTTTCATGTATAATTATCAATAAATATTTATATTAGAAAACTTGATTAGTCATTCCTTATTCCCATTTTTGTCTGTAGCATTTGCTTGCATTTAATATCTTCTTGCATATTTCTACCTTTCTTTTTGTAATTCATATAATTTGGGTTGTTATTTCCATATGACATATTAGATGCCTGGCTCTTGGCATCATAATAGTATTGGCCATTATAATATCCCTGATAATTGTTTGGGTAGTAATATTGATAGTTTTGACCCATATTATACATTTGATTCCCATTATAGTATCCTCCAGCTTGTGCATTTAAAGATGAATATTCAACAACTAATGGAGGTAGACCATCAACATCAATATTGCAAGAACTATTTTTTTTCTCTAACATATTACAATAATCCTTATATTTCTTGTCCTTTGGTTCTATTGCTGCTAGAAAATCTTTCCATTCTTGAGTAGACATTTTATAATATTTACCTGATTTTGTTGGACCTTTATCTAAGCAACAACAACACCATTTTTTCCAAAAGCCACAGCATTTGCCTTTATTGCCACCATCACGAACTAAAGGCTTAACAGTCCTTTTTATATTATCGACCCTTTCCCTACGAATTGCATTAGGATCTTTTTCTCTAACTTCATTCTCATTTTTATTTTCTCCATTAATATACTTTGAAATTAGACTTCTGGCAGAACCATCAGTAGTTATTTTTACACTAATCTCATCACAAGTTTCTTCCTCAACATACATGCTGTATCCTTTGGTATCATTTGGTTTTTCATATATTTTTCTCTGAGTTTTTTCATATTCAAGAGTTCGTTTTATCAAAGGATCAACAGGAACGGATTCTATACTATTTATTGAACTACCAAATGTTCGCTCATCAGCATTTTCTTCCTTATTGTCAATGTTTTTTTTAATCTCTTGCTTATTTGTTTTTTGTTTGACTGTTTCTACAACCTGTACTTTATCTTCTTCCTCTCCAGGGCCAGCCTTTCTCATTTGCTTAATAACTAACTCAAGAATTTTTTCCAATCTCATTTCTAATTTTAAGCAATTAATTTCATCCTTGCGTAATGAAATGAGCATTTGATTGATTTTGGAATCTACATTATTTCCATATTCATGTGCAAATTTGTCGAGCTGCTCCAATTTTTCCGAAACCTGTCTAAATGGTTTGATGCAGTTATTTATCATAACTCCATCCAAAATAGTTTTTAGCTCTTGATCATTTTCAGATAATTGATTCATCTTTCAGCTTAATTCCACACTTCATTTAGCTTTACATAAATCTTTTTCAAAATGGGATATATAAATTGATGTATTACGTTGAAGTAAAATCAGTTACTAATAAAACGTAAATAATTAGCTATTTCTGATTACTCATCAATCATGCTGCTTTTAAAGTTACTATTTAGCTTAACTTTGTATTTCATAATTTTTTTTCACGTCCATGCATCAGTATTAACGGTACTTGTGTTTGGCGGGAAAATGTCTGAATAATTAAAAAATTTAAATTAAATAATGTAAAAAGTGACATGCTGGTCAAATAAATGTATTATTGATTATTTTGTTTGAATATAGTATTTCAATTAGACTCTTTATTATTTTAAAAATGTCTGATAACCATTCTAAGTCTGTTTTAACCAAACATGGTCGCAAGGGGACTGTAATTACCTTTAATATGAAAAAGAAAGAATCATTTGTAAATGGTTTTCAAAAAAGAAAAAAAGAGAGAAGGGAGAAAAGTACAGAGAGAAAGAAATTGAAAGATAAACAATTTAGAGATGGAGTGAAGAGGGATGCAAAAGATGCAATGAAAAAGCATATTAAAACAATTGAAGAAATTTACAATTCAAGACGTAAGTTAAAAAAAATGACTAGATTTGAACTATAAAGTCAACTTGTTTTAAATTTAGAAGAAGATTCTAACAAAGATAATAATGGCCAAGGAATCTTAGAAACTCTTGAAATTCCTCGAGGTAATCCAAAGGTAAGGTGTATTCAAATTCATTGTTATTTTAATATTTATTAATTAATCACTTACTTATATTAAATAGATAATTAAATATAATGGAAATATGTCAAACAAAAATGAATATCATCCTTGGAGCATGCCCTGCTCTGTTAAAATAACAGATTCTATATAACTATTTAATTTAAATATTTTAGAGTATAATAATAATTATAAACTTTAAGAAACACAATCTATTTTCTAAACTGAAAGTTGATTAGAACGACTATTATTATTGAATGTAAATAAAGGCTTATCAGACTGTAATGCAAGCCTAAATTTAACAGATTGTTCAATATTTTGAATTTCTTTTTGTAGTATAAGTTGGTTAGACTGGAAGATCTGTCCAATATTATTCTGAACAGATGAGTTAGCATTATTTGATGTGTTTGCAGAAGAAGACCCTCCTGAAAGTGAAGATCCAGTGACATTAGACATGTTGGAGGATGATTGTTCTGCATTTCCTATATGGTTTTGAGAGAAAATCTCCGCATTCCTTCTTTTTGCCCAAAGATACCATTGAGTAGAGTATTTAATATATTCGCATCGACCTTGAAATTCCTGGGATTTTTTTCTAATATTTTTCAATACTTCTTCAGGGCTTCTCTCTCTCGGTCTAATTGTAAATTTATTGATCCCTGTAATAAAAGGAGAGAAACTACTAAAAATATTACCCATATATTTGTTTGAAAACAAAGAGTTTTTATATGCATTCTCTTGAGAAACTATTGAGTTATTAATATTAAAAATTTCATTCTGAAGCTTCATTACTGACTTTAATGCTTGTTTTGACTCCTTTTCACGCAATTGTTCATCTTTTGGACTTTTTTTCTCAAACAAATTGCATCCCGACCTTAAATCACTACCCAAAGATAGTTGCTCTGAGCAAGATGATTGAAGATTAGCTTCTGAGAGTCCTCCTCTCCTAACAATATTTGGGTTCTGATTATCTACTATACTCGTATCATTCGTATTGAAAGCCTGTATATCCTTCGAAATATTGTCATGATGCTCTTCAGCTATTGAATGTTCTCCACCTATCATGAGTTACCTATTTCAAGTTAATAAACTATTCTCACCTCCTATTCTAGTGATGTTTTTAGAAGAATTAAAAAATTATTGAAATTATAGAGAAATAACAATGGAATTCCCAGGTTCCCGCCAAAACAGATAAACAGGCTATTTAGATGCATAATTAGAAAAGAAATATTATTAACTAAATATATCATAGTTGATTTAATATAACCTTCTCAATCTATTAATTGATCAATCTAAGTTGTCTAAGTGCAATTTAATAGATTAAAAAGATGTCTTACATGTTACAACATCTTCACAATGGTTGGTCAGTAGATCAAGCAATACTATCTGAGGAAGAAAGAATTGTATGTATAAGATTCGGACATGATTATGATGCAGACTGTATGTTAATGGATGAAGTATTGTATAAGGTAGCAGAGGATGTGAAGAATTTTTGTGTAATTTATTTGGTGGATATTACCGAAGTTCCTGACTTCAATACAATGTACGAACTTTATGACCCTGTATCTGTGATGTTTTTTTTTAGAAACAAACATATCATGGTTGACCTTGGTACTGGAAATAACAATAAGATAAATTGGCCACTTAATAATAAACAAGAGTTTATTGATATAGTTGAAACGATATATCGTGGAGTGCAAAAAGGTAAAGGGCTTGTAGTTTCGCCTAAGGACTATTCTACCAAATACAAATACTGATTTATCCAAATAATTTGCATCCACTTATAATTAAACTGGATATGAGTGCGTTTTGCTCTTATAAATCTCATTTTGTTTTCAACGAAGTTATAATTGTATTATTTTTTCATTTATATTTTCATAAAACATAATTAGTGTTTTCTTCTGAATAAATATAATTAACACTGGTTTGTACTTTACTTTATATCAGAGCTAGAGAGCTGAGAAATCCTTTGTTCAATAATATTGGCACTATGGCAAATCCATTGAATAAATTGAGTATTGTTATTTGGGTCTATTCCATCTTGAATAGCCCATTGGAAAACCACATTCTGAGAATCAGTAAGAGAAATTCCAAGTTTTTGGGAGATATCAGATCTTAAAGAGAAAAGCAGTAGTTGTCTTTTTATACGGTGGATGAAAAAAACTCTGGCGTTTTTCCATTGAACAATATCATGTATTGCTTGTTTAGCCTTCATCCTATTAGAAGTATCATGCAAATCTGCAAAATGAATAGCTGCGGCGTGATAAACTGGATGGAGTAAACTACATCTTTTATTAATTTTTTCTTTTATTGAACTTCTCTCAGAAGAGTCTATTGGATAGCCTTTAAGATGAAGTAGCTGATCTTTCTCCTGAAGGGAAAGTAATTCTGGATCTAATCTCATCATCCATTCTTTAAGCGCTTTGCTTCTGAACTTGATTTCAACTATTCCAGCAGCTTCCAGAACGCTTCCTCTCGCTGTAGGATCTGCATACATTTCAATGAATTCTGGGTTAATATTTGAGTCCACTACTACCCAAGCTCCTCCACGTAGTTCTCCTTTTGGAGGTATATAAACGAAGCAAGGTTGTTTATAGTTGACAAGCTCATCAACTACGTAGGATCCGAACTTGAGTACTTGGTCGAACATATCCTTCTGGCCTCCACTGAATCCTCTCCAATTAGCAAGAACTATCAATGGAAGTTCTTCCATGTTAAAGTCACGAATTGCCTGTGCAGTCTTATATGCAGAATCAGGGAACCATATTTGCCCTGCCCTAGTAACTTTAAGTTCGCTAGTATGGGGCATTACTGGATCTGCTGGCTGAACATATTCAGTAACTCTTGTTTCTACTAAAATAAATCCAACAGGTATTCCTCCAATTCTTCCTCTACCAACTATTACGCTTTTTGCCCAATCACTCATTACCTCTTTGAAAGAATCTTTGTCGCATAGCCCAGATAACCAACGTCCCCTTGAGTCTACACATCCAGTGAGCATTAATCTTGGATCTTCAGTATTACTATTACAAGAGTAAGTAATGCTCCTATATATGGGATCTGTTGGGTCAACCATGATTGGAAGCCTTCCTCCAACACATTCTGGTACATAGCTCAACCATTTGAGTATTTCTACGCAACCCTCAAGGTCATCTTTAACAACAAGATGTGTTACTCCATTCTTTGCCATAATTTCTGTACCTCCTAATTCATCATTGCTACTATAAATCTCTTTTGATGCTACTTTATTTAGAGCTTGGTATCCTGTAAGTACGATCGGAGCTCCATGAGCTTTTTGAATAACTCTGTGTCCAAGCCTTGCTAAATAAGCTCCAATTCCAACTGTTCTAGTAGTAGCGTAAGTGATTGTCATAATTGATTTTGATGCCTTTGAAGTTTCGCCTGCAATTCCTCCACTTCCCGAAAGGTTTTCAACACCAAGCCCCAATTGAGATCCAATAACATCTGTAATCTTGTATATTTTTCCATCTTTTGGGTGTTCTAATACTTCGTAATTAATGCTATTTTGCAAGCCGAATTTATTATAGTCCTCTTCTGTAACATATAAATACTTATAGCCTTTAACAGGGTTTTCAGGATCAACAAATTCAACCTTCATACATCTTTGAACCTCAGTTGCTAACCCCATTCTAGCACCACTATTTGCTGCAATAAATATTCTTGGTATTCCCAAACTTCTTGCGTATTCAGATGCTCTTTGGAACAAAAGATCCTCCTGGATACCAAAAGTTCCCATTTGATAAGTTATGTCGTTTCCTATGAGAATTACTCTTCTACCTTTTGGATACTCTGGAGTATGCATAGTTAAACACCATGCAACCATCCCACAGGTGTTGTTCCCAGGTTCTCTGCTAACGCATTCTAACTCCCCTGTGTCCCTATTTATATCTAATTCCACATATTCTAAAAGTTTATTAGGCAAAAATGCAGCCTTGCCACTTGAATGCTCAATACTTGATTCGCAGTTGGTTGAAATTCCTGTTGTAGAAGAGCCACCAGCTATTGCTGATTTTATGTTTGATTTAGATAGTGAAACACTAGAAGGCGTGGTAACAAAGTACTTTGGGCATTTCTTCCATAAACTCTTAATTGCTTCTTCAAATAGATCCAAGAAGTCATATATATAAACTGTGTTTAACTCTGCTGCCTGGTACCTTTTCTGATCAATTTTTCCTATAAGAGGATGAGGAATATCGAGAGGCTTGCCATCATAAATGTGTTCATGTTGATGCAAGGCCAAATTTGGGACCATATTTTCATTACTGGTTAGAATTCTAGAGTCTTTATTCACATTAGAAATTTCCATGAGGCTACTTGATTGTTGAAGTCCAGGTAGACTGAAAGATTTGTCAGATTTACTTGTTGATAAAAAGTTTAAGAAGGAATGTTTAGAATCAATAGCTGCAAACACTTTTCCTCCATTTGTTGTTGGATTCTTTATCTCAACGAAGCTGCGTAATCGAATTGCTTGCCCTGTTGGATTATCCACCACAAACCGAACAGGTACAACCACGTTATTGCTGTCTTTTTGGTATACCGACCTTTGAATATAACGGAACTCGATTGTTTGAAGAGAACTTTGTTGTATTCGTTGTGAATATCGCTGAACTAATGTTCTTGCTGCCTCTTCTGCCATACTGGTAGTAATATAACCCGAGTTCCTATCATTTAAAACTCCAACAGAGGTAAAAAGAAGATGATTTAAACCTGCTATACCTCTTGATCCTGAGCTTGTATTAGAGTAATTTTGGTCAAAAGATAGCCAAGATTCTAGAGTACTGAGCGCAGCTATAAAGTATCTTTCCTGCTCCTCAAAGTATGATTCACTACATTCATGTTGTACTAAAACTCTCATAAAATATCTTCTTTGTTTATTATATCCAGATATTTTACTTATTACAGGTTTTTTATTTAAATTATTGTTAGATTTGTTTGCCAAATTTTCATTCTCCACTTCCTTTGTTGCAATTATTTGTTTAATATGAGAACCAGAATTGTTTGTCTTCTCAAGAGAAACGTTTGATTCAGCAAGCTTAATATGCTTTTCTAAGTCAACTTCATGAGATTTACTGATATTTGAACTCCCATTCTTCAATGAAGAATTGTTTTCCTTATTTTCGGTTTCTTTACGCTTACTAATTACAGAATGACCTGAGTATAGCTCTCTCGGTGTGCCAACATACAAATTAATTCCAGAAATTGATGTTGGGATTGGTTTTATTGTAAAGTAACGCAACCTTTTTAGCTCGAGTGTAGAAAGTAAAGTACTTGAAATATTTCTAATAAATGGCTCTTCTGTAAAATAGTTGTTCTCTAACTCTTCTGTTTCGATATTTTCAACTTGATTGTTTAGGCTATCTTCTAAAGATAAATTAGATTCCAACTCTTGGGAGTTATATTTATTAATTGGAATTCCTTTTATAGATCTGAAATGATAATGAAGAGGAGTTTTTGGATAAACCAAACTTGCAGAAAGTGATTCGGGTTTGTTTTGATCTGAATATGGAGCTACTGTAAATGAAATCATATGTATATTATTGCTGTAGAGTTTATCTTGGTACCTGTTTAAAGTACTTCTAAGAATCTCTACAATATCCCTGGAATTTGACTGAGTTTCAATAGAGGAAGAATCTATTTCATCGTAAATAGAAGCTGTTTCTGACTCAGTAGTTATCTCCCCGTTGGAGAAGCTAGACAAAATAACTAACATGACCATAGAATCAACAGATGAAGATATTTGAGGGAAAAACCCATGTAAAATCTTCAATTCATCAACACACTGTTCAAATCGTTCTTGGAAAT
Source organism: Cryptosporidium ubiquitum (assembly GCF_001865345.1). Taxonomy (NCBI): domain Eukaryota; phylum Apicomplexa; class Conoidasida; order Eucoccidiorida; family Cryptosporidiidae; genus Cryptosporidium; species Cryptosporidium ubiquitum. Next base: position 607,497 of record NW_021639817.1, on the reverse strand, counting down.
CAGAAATTGATTCAAAATAAAGCCCAATGGTGGTTTGAATAGGAAGAGACTCCTCCAATAAATCATCTGCAATACTGCTTAAGCTTTGCCCACTAAATGCATTTAGCATACTTTTCCATCGGCTATTTTCATTATGTACTGCACCTTTTATATTGCACTTTGAGTTAATATTCTGATACGTGTTAATTGACTCTAGCCTACTTAATGTTCTAGTTTTAGCGTTGCTTTCGTTTTCGTCATATTGGTCTGTACTACTTTGTATTGCAGGGATATTTAGTGTATTTGATCTTAAGGGATCACATTGAGTTTGGAAAAATGAAGATGTTGTTAAAGCATTGTGTGCCCATACTCCCAAAATACTGTTACAATTCTGGACTTCACCTCTTAAAGGAACCGCTCCCTTAAGGTTTGGGCAGTTTGCCATAAGCATACTACTATTATTTAGGGTTCCAATATCAACTGAGCTATCCCATGCTTCCCCTCTGCTCTTTATAGCATAAAATGATAATCCACATCTTTCATAGTGACGACGTATATATATTTCAAAAGCCAATTTACCAATAACTGGATTTGGGTGGCCAATACATGCCAAAAGCGTGAAATCAGGAAAATTAGTCAAATCTGCGATAATATTTGATAGAGAAGTTTGCTGATTACCTCCCAAATTAGGGATACCGTTCCAAGTAGATAATGATGGAGTTGTATTGATTGGATATTGAAGTGGTGAAGAAGGAGTATTTGCAATCGAAATGAGATGTTGCCCATGGATCTGAGTTAATGAAATGAATTGGCTGTATTCAAATATTTTTTTTGCAACCGATTGGATTTGTGTGACTGTTGTCACATTTTCTTTCATTAATAATACATACCTGAAAGCTCCTGCAACCTTCGTGTATTCAGTTGATGTTAGTTCAGCTATCTGGTGGATTGTATCTCTGAATGGAGCAGTGCACTGAAGTAAAGATGGGTTATTTGCCATTTCTTTTGCAATTTCCTCCATAATCTCATTTTTTACTCTTAACTGTTGATGAGAACGACCCATTTGCATCAGGTCAGGCAACTCATATTCAGTTCTTAGACTTGGAATAATACGTGCAGGGACAAGTGAGGAGCGTTCTTCAAATGGCTTCTCTATTTCAATGTATTTAAGAATAATTTCATGCAATTCATACATAAGTCTCATCCACCTCCCCTTTTCATTTCTCCTTATTATATGGATTAAAGGTTCATACTGGTTTCTTATGGTAACAAACTCATCAACAGAGATGTTCTCATTGTCTGAATCTTGGATGGATTCTTCCACAATATCACTAACTAACTTTAGGCAGTCCAATATATATATTTCCAGATCCGAAACAGAATTAATATTTTTTGAGCAATCTTTAGAAGAGGCATTAAAGCTAAGAGGATTTTGAAAACTTTGTTTTTGTTGAGACTCATCGAGAAATGGAATTTTTTCGGTTTCCTTACTTTCACCTTGTGTAAAACTCATATTTTTCGAATCTTGTTCATCAGCCTTGCTTGAAAACAACATTGATGGCATTTCAGAACTATCAGAATTAAGACTTTTATCTTGAAGAACCTTCGGTGATTGTCCTTCATCCTCGATGTCATCGTTATCTTCAAGCAAGTTCAAGCACTGGTCTGACACATCAGATCCTAAGCAAGAATTATGAGGAATAAATGCATCCAGTTGCCTGTCAAACTGTTCATACCAGCTGTTCCTACTCAATTGTTCGAATGTTTGAAATACATCTTCTATCAAATCAGTTATTTTCCTTCTAATTGAAACTTGTATAAGCGGAGTAGCAACCTCACAGGCTTCTTGAAGTTCAATGAAGGGCATAATTGGGTCCAAAACATGATAAAACATTCCAAGTGCGCTCCTAACATCCTCGAAAGCTGGGAAAAACCCATTTAGCGCATTTAGAAGTTGTTGCTTTCCTTCTCTGAAATTTGCCAAAGCTACCATTCTCGGACCTCCTCTGAATCCCCCTGAACAAAATGTTTCAAGGGCAAGTTTTGGAGGTTTAACTCCTCCTATTTTTGGGAATGGGAGTGGATATAGCTCCAAAGTGGGAGGGATAAATTCGCTTGGGAGCTCTAAGATTGCCAGAATATCACCTACATTGAATGATGCCCCTTGTGGTTTTGCGTGTTCTAAAATCCCACTATGAGAAAGAGTGAGCTGCATGTATGTTTTCATAATTTCTATTTCAACATATGCCTGGCCTTTTTCGCCCTGACCTCCGTTTTGTATTAACCATCTCACTAACTTGCCACTAACTGGAGCCCTAACTTGACGAGGGTCTTGTTCCTTTAGAAATGTGTAAGTGGTTCCATCAAATGTAACTAATAAATTATCTTCAGCATCCTTTTTGAAGAAAACCTTTCTATTCCTCCCATCAAACCCTCCTGATATTAAATAGCACGAATCACGCCCATTTTGCATACTAGGCGGATAGATATTACGTACCTTTGCTGTAACAGAGTTGCCATTCAAGACAATTCTGACATTTTCAGGCCCAATAAAGTGGCTTTCACAAATAAACTTCATCCCTTTGTGAACTAGAGTCATTTCGTACTGGATATTGATACTAGTTGGAGCCTGTCCTTGCTCAAGCATCCTTACAAATGTATCTTCACTCTCCTTAAAGTATCTGAGTCCTGTAAAGCACGCAGCTGCAAACACAGCATTCAAATATTGTGTTGAAACCTTTTTGGTTAAAGGAGATGAAAAATAAACACTATGTTCCAGCCACTGTGTGTATGTATTACCAGTAATGAAATCTTGGTTTTCCAATATTCTGCAAACTGCTTCTACATTTGTTCTAATCTCGCCTCTAATAGTCAAGCCTTTCAAACCCATAATCAAATGTTTTCTTGCTTCTTCTCTATTCATTCCAAAAGCAAAAATGTGCCCAAATTGAGAATCAGAGTATTGATGAATATGGCCTGGAGAAGCGACTGAAAAATATCCCCATACTGTTTGTGAGGATCTAAAAGATATTTCAAACACATCTCCACAAGTTGGAGTAAATCCCTTCTCGGCATGCTCAGATGTTATTCTTGCCGCAATAATATGCCTTGGAGGAACATTTCCCTGTTTTCTTAATTTTCTGTATTCTTCAATATCACGAATCTTCTTCAATGGGATTCCCATTGCAATTTGTAACTGCGCTGCAGGAATGTTGCAATTAGCAACTCCCTCAGAAACAACATGCTCAACTTGTAATCTAGCATTCACTTCTAAAAAAGCAATGCATGAGCGTTCTATATCATATAGAAATTCAACTGTTCCTGCAGAAGAATAACCTACAGCTTTACACATTCTCTCAGCAGATAATTCTAGTTCTCTAACAATATCTTGGCTTACCATTGTTACTGGCCCCTCTTCTATAACCTTTTGGTGACGTCTTTGTATTGTACAGTCCCTTGTACTTAATGCAAAAACATCTCCATATTTATCTCCTAGTATTTGAACTTCAAGATGCCTGCATTTAGTAACTGCTCGCATGACAAATACTTGGCTGCCTTTTACTTCATTTATAACTTGTCTGTACTTTGATTCTAAGTCTTCTATGGAATTGCAAAGCCTGATACCTTTTCCTCCACCTCCTGCACTAGCTTTGATCATGACAGGAAATCCAATACGTTTGCAAACCTCAACACACTCTTGAGTACTGTTAACACACGCTGCCTGAAGTAGCTCATCAGATACAACTCCTTTAAACCGGCCCTCCTTATCTACACTAACAGAGATTCCATCTCCTGACCAGGGGATGCATGGAACCTTTACAGATTGAGCAATAATATTTGATTGTATTTTCTGTCCCACAGTTTCCATTGACTCTGCTGAAGGTCCTATCCAAATGATTTTTCTTCTAGCCCTTAAAAGGGCCTTTGGTAGCTCTGGATTTTCAGAAGCATGACCCCATCCTGGCCAAACAGCGTCGCATTCGTGCTCTTCTGCTATCGAAACAATTACTTCAATATTTGCATAATTATGATAATTAGGGCCCATCGGGATATCAACATAGTAATCAGCTTCACTTACAGATTCTGAATTGCTTTTGATATCTTCCGGGGTGGCCATAACTACAAATTCAAAAGCTTTTTCATTTCCAAATGTAACATATGCCCAATGCCTCATAGATCTTATACACTTTATTGCTGCTTGCCCACTTGTGGCAACTAGGATTTTTTTAATAACGTTAAATCCTCCATTAATTTCAATAAACTCCTCTAATGAAGAATAAATTGGAAGACCTTCCTCTTCCTTCTTCATTTTGAATAGCTTGAGCAAACCCAATTATAGATTTTTTTCACCAAAACTATTCAACTTTGCAATAAATTATTCAAAGCTATGATATCGTATTATATGGAATAATCCCCCTATTCTTTTCCAGGGCTCACCTTAATACAATTTCATTACAAACACTTGTGAAAATCCAATACCTTAATAATCAAATTTAGCTTGACAATTAGCGTAATTGGCGCACAAACATACGCACATTGCAACAAATTTGTTAAGTAATGCACAAATCCATTAAATAACTCGAAAAAGTGTCTCAATATTCTGATACTCTCAATTTTTGAAATTTATGAATATCTCAATGTAATTTCTTCAGTTGAATTTGTCAGATTTTTGTTATTCAGATAGTAAAATGTTTCGTTATAAATAGTATCCAATATTTGAGTACCGTTAATCTGGGAAGATGAATTTAGAATATTTCCAATAATTGAAGAAAATGGAGTATTTTTTTCGAAGTCCTCCTTCACTAAGTTCATTTTTTTTCTTTTTTCTGCATTTTTTGTCTCAATATATGCAGTTTCTGCCTTAAGTTTTGCCACTTTTGCATCTGTCTTTGGAATCAAAACACCATCTATATAAGCCTTTTTAAATGAATTACTACTGGCATTTTTCATTGCATAGATTTCTTTATATAATTCAAGAAACTCGTATGTTCTATTTGGGGGAACAAACTCTTCACTGGAATTGAAAATAGGTATAAAGTAATGCCAGTTTTTTTTATTTTGAGGAATATATTGATTATTTCTTTGAAATTTTTCACTTTTATTGAAGTCTCTCCTCAATAATTCCATTTTTGAGTAGGAAATTTCTATTTTCATTATTAACCCAACTAAAACATGAAATGTTGAAACAAAACTTAATATTTTCATCTTAATATTTGAAAGATAGTTTAAAAATTCAATAATTTATATTATATAAGATTGTTTTACCATATATTAGCTCCAATTTTCTGATTGGAAATAACAATCGCATGCATGCATGTATTCAAGAAAGAAGAAAAAACAGTCGAAAATATAAAGAGATAATATTTTTTAAGGCACATAAAAATTTTTAATAAATTAAATCAAGTTAATATTTGGAAACTCGAAATATAGTTTGACTAGAATCTAGTTTAATAATGCCTATTTAAATTTTAAGCTGCCTTTCTTGCAAAGTTAGAGAATCCTATTCCTGTACAAGAAAGTGTAATGAACATACCATCTTCGATATCTTCCTTCATTGCAAACTCAACATTTGTGAAAGTCTTCAAATCTCTCATAAATTGAATAGTCATAGGTGCTAGTTTTGATAGTTTAAGTTTTGAAATAGCAGTATCCTGTGAAAGTGACATAAACAAAAGAGGATATATTTGGTGGCTTGTATCAACAATACTATGCGAATCAATTTCTAAAAGTAGTCTAGTAGCAGTTAACCATCCAATTTTTTCCCAATCTGTAAGATTTTCAAATTCTTCATTGTTTTGAATTTCTTCTAATGAATTTGAGGTTTGTTTATTTAATCCACCGTAGTTGTCATCCTCATCGGATGAGCCGCTACTTAAATCTGACATTTGATTTTCATTGCTATTTTCTGAATTTAGTGTTCTTTCTTCCTCGGTGAGTTCTATGGGGATGTTAAGCATTTTTTGTACATCACTCAAACTTGGGATACAGGAACAATCTGATCCTTTGATCGCACCTTTAATGCTTTCTGCAACTAAAGTCATTCCAAAACCTGTCATTTCTTCATTACTTTGAAGAGAATCTTTCTTTGGCTTATCAAAATAAATCCATACGTCAGGAATAAACTTGTTCATAATACCTCTAGCCTTAGAAATCATTTTAATTGCTATTTGAGCAGATGCTGAACCTGTGTACCATGCAATACCTCGAATTCTTTTTATTCTACCAATTGGCCCATCCATAGAGATTGGTTCAATTTTCTTGACAATAGGTACATTTAATATTACTTGGCCAAGAGAGTTTTCTGATACACTTCTTTTTATAATACTCAAAGAGATATCTCCAATTTGAGGAATAATTTTTTTTATTACTGGAATAGTAACCATTCTGATTAAATCAGATGAGTGGTCTGTACCACTATTATCAGTTGTTCCGATTAATTTAATACACAAAGGATCTCTCCCAAATATAGCAAACATGAGTAAAAATTCCATATAATAAGATAGAGATCTACTGGGATGACATTCATGAATTAATGGTTTTTCTGATGAACCACCATTAATAATTATTCCTGGAGTATAATTTAGAGTAGTACCTGTATCGTTGATTTTTATTTTTGATCCATCTGTAACAGAATCTAAAAGATGTAGTAGGGATGTTTCAGAATCATTTAGACCAGGATTCAATGTATCATCTGCTCTTATATCCTTGATTACAATTGGTTTACCTGTTATTGTTGAGAGAGCTAGCCTTTGCCTCAAAAAGTTTCCTCCTTTAAACACTAACATATCAATAAGTCTTTAAAAAAAAACGTCTTACTTTTTGAAAATCCAAAGAGGATGTATAAACCTTTAAATTTGGCTCTATTTATTTTTTTAATTTAATAATAAGTATTTTAGATGAATTATTTAGATTATTCAATATTTAATGCAATTTTTGACATTTCTTGAAGATGTCAGTTATCTTTTTTGTAATTAATTAGCGCCACTATTTAATTCTAAAAAAAAGAAAACTATTTACAGATGGCCTGCACAATTAAACACAGTATTAGGCGTATTTTCAAGGTTTTAAGGATCTTAGATGTATTTCCTGCTCAGTTGTCTGATAATTTTTAATGTAACTTATTATTCCAAAATTTCAGGATTGGCGCCACTTTGAAGTTATTAATTTATATCTTGAATAATTAGTGAGCAAAGTGAGCTCAAGTTCAACATTTTATTAAAGACATCTTCTTTAATGTATTTAATTTAATTTATGAGTTTTTAAAGCAGAATTATTGCTAAAACTAATTGTTATAATGACTTCAGTCACAAATGAGGTTTTAAGCTTGAAAGTGATGTCACTTTCACATTCTCCAATTGATTCGCAGGCATCTACATTAAGTTTGCTTCCAGTAAGTTTCCACAAGCTATTTTGAGTTTAATTTATTATATTATTTTCCTAAATTAATAGTGTGATTTGGAAAATAGAGAAGAAGAATCACTGTGTGTTGATAATATGTTTCCGCTTTTATTGCCAACAACTCAATGGTAAGTGTGAACAAGTATTTAATTTATAAACTTAATTAGTAATCTTAAAAATGAATAAACTTTTTGTTTCCTCAGTCGTTTATATTCTGGTGAATCTTTTCATGCATTTCTTAGTATCACTAACTCAAGCATTATAAAGGCAAATGGAGTAGTATTAAAAGTATGTTGCTTTGCATAATAAAAGAAATACAAATTATATTTTAATTTTTCAGGTGGAACTTATAGGTACAAAGAAACGACACATGTTATACAATAACGAAGATAATTATTCAGATATAGATATTGGAGATTCCATGGACATTGTAATTAAAGAAAGGGTAGACGAAGTTGGATTGTACAGCTTGACTTGCCAATTGTTTTTTACATCAAATGAGACCAAATTAACTCAAAAGAAATCTTACAAGTTTGCAGTGCTTTCTCCATTCAACATTTCACATCGTGTATATAATTTGGATGAGGATGTAGTGGATAAAAAAACCATTTTTGTTGAAGTTTCAATCGAGAACATTTCCCACCAAAGTGTTACACTAAGTAGCATAACTTTAAATCCCTTAAATATAAAGGATTTACCTCATCTGAAACTTGAATTAGAAGATGTTAGTTTTCAAGAACAGTTCAGCGAGCCTTTATTTATCCAATCCAGATGTAGATATAATAAGATATTTAAATTTACATCTTTTATTAACTACGAAGCAGAATGCAATAATCCAGAGCTTGCTAATGGTAAAGATTTTCTGAAACTTGGACTTAAAATTACATGGACTTCACCAACTTATGGGGATGCATGGTTAGATTCTTATAAAATTGATCTGCCAATTCTAAATGAGCAAAACAAATTGAATGGGGAAAGAAATGATATTATTCTTAAAGCTAGTTTACCATCCGTTAATAACAGAAGAGATGAATTCAAGATCTTTTTATATGTTACAAACAATTTAAACACTACTCAAAGAGGTTTGAGTGTTAGGCTGGATTTTGATCAGCTCCTACCTTTAATTGTATTAGGAAATGACCGTTTATTTATACAAGAACTAAAGGGAGGGGAGACAATATCATTAGAACTATATTGCCAGGCACTTTTGTCGGGGGTTCATAACCTAAATGGAATCTACGTTTTTGACGATTTGAAAGATGAAAAAGTAAGTCTTATTTTTCATTATTTATTGCTTATTATAGCTATTTATAGGTTTGCCAGCTGGAAGGTATTAACGAAATTTTAATTGTATAAAATTTATATCCGAAAATAACACTATTTTTTTTAATACTAATTAAATTTTTTCAACAGAAATTGTATACCATGAATTACTTCTATCACAAATACCAAATTATTATCTAGTTTAAATCATCAAATTAATTCCTATTTTAGTTAATTAGCTATATCATATTGCTTGATTTAATCTCAAGTATTGTTTCGTCGAGTTCTTGTTGTCTCTTTCTGTTGTAATAATCTCTAATAAAGTGCCCAAAATCAAGTGCAATAGATAGTATTGCAGGGGCTATCATAATTCCTGATATGGCAGAGACACATAAAACAATAGTAGTTATCCAAAGAAAAACTTTAAACGACTCTGAGGTAGAAAATGCCAAAAGTATTACACCAAGGAAAGTCGATATTACAGCATAAATGACATTGGGCCCCATATCCAAAAGTGAATCTCGAATCCTTTCGACTCCAGAGTTTCTTTTTGTAAGTAAGAACAAATGGGTAATATGTACAATATATTCAATCGAAAATGATACTGCAGTTGCGAGAACCATGAAAGCTACAATGTCAAAAATAAGTCCAGTAATATACATAATCAAAATTACTGCAATATTAATGCCCCCAACAACAAGTCCAATGAAAATACCTGTTAAAGGATTTTGAATAATGCAAAGCATAATTGATACACCGAGTGTTATATAAAGAAGAAGCTTCCAAACAATGTAAAGGATGTTGAGATCTCTTTCAGCCTCTACAAACCAATCACTATAAATGTATGTACCAGGGAAATCTTTCTCAAAAACTGTTTCAACTAAATTTGATAGCCGACTTACAGTTTCAAAGTTATATTCTGAGTTAGAAGGGCTATGTTTAATCATAGTCATTATTCTAAACGATTGAATGCCTTCTGAAGGGTTTCCATTTTTAAAGATGAGCATGGTTTCATCGTGCATTTCAGGGATAATGTTTCTGATAAAAGGTGCACTTTCAGATACAGTAGAAGCTGTAAGCTTTGAACTGAGCTGTGACACTACGCAAATAGTATCTTCTTGAGACTCATCTCCTTTTAAAACCTTTCTGTTCCTCCATTGATTCAAAAAATCGTAAAACTCTTCTTTGGGAGCATCATTTGGAGGTGGGCGTGGATTATCCAAATCGGGAGAACACTCTCTAATAAAAGATGGAATATGATCCGGATCTTCTGGAGTATTTGTTCCAAAGTGAAAAATTTCAAAGTCGTGAACCCAACTAACAATGGGAGTCATTACTGCAGGATCTTTTAACAGAACATTATCAACCAAATTTATAAATTCTTCACGCACAAGTTTATTATTCCATTCCACTTTATCACTTCCGGGAAATACTAAATACATCTGCCGTGGTTCAGAACCCCATGATTTTGCTAATGTTTCCACGAAATAATGCAGAGGAGAGTTTGGAGGGAGATATCTAACTGCACTAAATTCTGTATTTACATTTTTTCCAAAAACTATCCCCAATATTACTACCACAATAAAGAATAAAAATGCAAATAGTCTGAATGTAAAATTGCACATTAGCCTCATAATTACGTCGGCTTTAGAAGACTCCACCATTAATCTTCCGATCCAAATGTCATGCATATCAATCTCATTAATTGCGTTTTGAATTGCGGTATTTTCACGATTATTAGGAGGCAAAAAAGGTTTATCAATCTTATTCGAAACTCCCACAGAGGATTTTTCGTTAAATACCATGCTATCTATCTCATTAAGCTCAATATTACTTTTTCTTTGATGAACTAGTTCTTGCTTATTTTGATTGGTGGATTTATCACCCCACCATGTTTTGTATCGTTGATAATTTTTTACAACTTCACTTCTTACCTTGTAGACGTGCTTAGTAAATATAGAAAGAATTGTGCCTTTCCTAGAATCATTTGATGCTGACAGTGAGACGTTAGAAGGGGAAGCTGCACGTGTATATGCATTTATGCTTGGTGAAATTTCAATCATTCTCTGATTATCATCACTACAAATAAACTTAGGTTCTTGACGAATAAATAAATATTTAGATTTTTTGTTACTTAGCTTGAATTTCAACAATGGGAAAACATCGTATTTTCTATGGTATATTCTTTTTTCATCTAGTACAAAAGAAGGAAGGAAAATCAGCCAATGGAAAATAAACAAATACAATATTCCAAAGCCGGCGTGAATACAGTAATAGCGTACGATTGGGAAATCGACTACAGTCCCCAGAAACAGTGCTGCACAAGACGTGAGACAGGTGAGAGTAATCGAACTAAACACAACTGAACCTGAAACGGAGAGTCTGATTTTGAGAAGCGTGTCGTTGTCCCACATCTTTTTGTCAATATTTTCGAGATCTATATGGAAATCACTGTTTGAGCCATCAATTTGGTTGTTAATAACGTGATGAATTTCGTCACCATCATCTTTAATTTCACTTGTAAACTTGGATTCTTCTTGCTTGCAATCATGGTATAAATTCCCATCTGAAGGTAGTTTATTTGACGGAACTTCATTTCCTTCTCCCAAAACCGTACACTCTGTAATAATATTGGTCTTTTCGGTCTGTTCCAATTGATCTCTTTGGTTTGAGTATGAATCTGATGCAGAATTAGATGAATTAAAAGATGAAATTTCGTTACTTGAATAATTTTGACCATAAATTAACTCAACGCTTGTACTGCCATAGCTATGGTTATTCCCATGCATGATTTCGTTACCAAAATGACTATTTTCCGCTTCTGAAAATACAAATCCCCTCCATGGCTTGTAAATGTACTGTGTTATTTCAAGAAAGACTTCATTACCAGAAATTCGAACATACTTTGAATTAAGGAATGGTAAATAATGATACGGGACTCTAATATAAATCCGTGTTTTTGTGTAAGTTCTCACAGAAATAATCATGTAACTTACAACTACTCCCAACAACATGTGAATAAACAGTGGTGTAAGAGGAGAAATCGGGACTCCAAAGATCATTCCTGTTGCAAAACTTCCCACAGTTGCATATACCGTAATCATAACAACAGTTGAAGATAATAATACCCTAGATCTTTTTGGGAATTTTCCAGATATACATATGGCCATGAAAATAATCATTAAAGCAAATGTTGCGAGCAATAGTGGAGTTTCCTTATTTGCCAACTCGGTGGTCTCAGATGAAACAAATTCCAAAGAATAATGAACAATCCCCCAATTATTTGGGTAAATACTTACGTCCTTTGTATTATCCGAATTGATTATGCTATCTGGATTGTATAGAGGCTGCTCAACAGTAATGAGCTTTTTAAAATTACCAGTATGGTTATTTTCTTCATACCTTTTATTTGTTATATTAATCTGGCTAATTTCAGACCTTTCTTCAGTGTTAATTATACTTACAAGTTGATTACGTCTTTGTACACTTTTGATATGATTTGTGACCTTGTTTTCCCATGCAATTCTTACATCTTCAGGAACAGTTGTATTCAATCTATAAATTGAAAGCATTTCCTGTGTATTGTGAATCTCAAGTGGCCACTCAGGAAGATCCTCATCATATTTATATTGATAGGGAAAATAAACTTGTTTTATTAAGTTCCCTGCTGCAAATTTTGAAATGCTAACTCCACTGCAGCACTCTCCTGTAAATGCTTCATCAAAGTCTTTCTCTGAGAAAATTCCAGATGATTCATTTATCATGAAAAGTCCAAACAAAGACAAAACAACACAGGGCGTTCCCGTAACTACAGATCCAGTTGGTTGGCGATGGCAAATATCTTCCCAACCCCACTCTTTTCCTTTTTTATCCACTACTTTTATGGCTTGAATTGACATTTCATTTCTCCAAATTTGTTTCAAAGTAACAAAATCTAGAAGAGATGAGCCAGGTGGTCCTTTATTACTATATAAGATTGGGACAGTTACAGTTTCCGGGCCAAACAACCTTCTAAGCTCCTCTTTATGAGTGTTATGGATTGACTTTGTGGGAAGAAACAAATCAGGTGATCCATTTACCTCAAGATGGAATGGGTATAATTTCATTAATCCCAATGCAACAACTAAACCAAACATTAACCCCATAACATTCCCTATAATAAGCAGTGATCTAGGGTAAACAGACGCTACTAGAGAAATGTGCTTGCCAATTTTCTTAGTATATTTATCGAATAGGTAAGCACCATGAAGTCCCTTAAATATCGAAAGGAAAATAGATCCACCATTCCTATAATTATTTGAAGAGGTTTGGTTTAAACCATTTGAACTGTTAGATCGAGATCTGTTTCTACAAACGCATTCAAATATCCTTCTAAAAATACGGTTTGAATGGTTTTTTTGTTTCAAACCAGAGCTTTCAGCATTTCCACTTTGCCCATCAATTCCCTCTTTTCCGTCTAAACCTTTATTTTGATCTGTCTCAGAAGAATGAACTAGATCATCATTAATAAGTAAGTTGTTTTTGCGTTTCAATTGTTCTGAGATAGGGTTCGGATCATTGCAAACTTTCTCTAGTGGTATTTCGAGATCCGCTTCTGAATCTTCAGAACTAAGAGAATTCCCCTCCAAGTTACACGTCCTTTCTGTCATTTCTCTATTGCATCTAGAAGTTACAAAATGCTAAATCAAATAAAATATGTTATCAAAACTAAGGGATTATTTTTGATCTTCACAACTTAAAAATAAAATTACAACTTTGTCCTTTTTGTTTCAGCTACAGTATAATTCCCTCTATAGCACTTTGATTTGAACCTTGAAGTATGCCCATTTACACATAAATAGATTAAGTGTTTCTCCTTACACTTGTTTTTCTAATTGCTCAATATATTCTAAAACCTAAATTACATTATATTCAATTTGTTAGCGCCATCCCCCTTATACTAGAAGCACAGATCAATTTAATTGGCGCCAAAATTTTATTAGTTGTAGATAATAGAAAATCGAGCCGAATAACAACTAAGAAATTAAAATTAAGATATATAAATAGATCATAAGAAATTAACACATATGTCCTAATTCCGAATTTATTTTAAGTTCTTTTATTTTTTTGATAAAATTTTGTCCATGGAAAGAAACTAAATTTTACATGTTGATACTAAAAATGGCACTTCTGCAGCTAACCATGGTGCCAGGCCAGAAGCAAGAACATGTACAATACCAAATTTTGGGTAATTTCTTGACCAAAGTGGGATAAAGTGACTATCCAGACAAATTTTCCCACCTTTGTACATCTTCAAAGTCTTCCCATCCAATTCTGGAATCTCTACTTCAAACGGGGTTATTGGATACTTTTCAGGTATCTAAAAGTTAAAGCTCATAATAACCATTTGAAAACCCAAATTTTATCCGACCCTCAACTTACATTGAAGTGAAATTTAAATTCGTATTTTTTTAAGTTGTGGGTGTACCAGCAAATTCCTTCCCATCTGCAACAAATAAAACTAGGCCATATGAAAATGTTTAAATCTTACCTTGTTCCATTTTGAAGTGGTTTTATATTAAACCACTCTTCACCTGAATTTTTCAATAAGCTTGTATATCCTATGAGTGCTTTCAATTCTTCTTTTAATCTTTCAGACCATAGATCATCAGATGGTCCTGCACCAATAGTAATTGGAGGGATTTTCTCCAGGATCGAATAACAATTCATTTTCTGAAATGAATCATTCCTGTTTAAGCGCGCGAATCATCTCAAATAGTGTATAATTGAAACACCCAATAACAAACCAGTAACCGAAATAAAGATGCAAATACCAGAAAATGAACTTAGAATAATTTCAGTATAATATCCATGAAATAGTGTATATTTTATGTATGTTAAAATTGAAAATAGTAAATAGATACAATCAGCAAACAAACAATAACCAAATATAATAAAAACACACAAGTTTAATTTTAGATCACCGTTGTTGACTGCTGATTTTAAAATGATGAAATTCCTTTCTACTTTAAAAAATATATCGTAGGTATAGACCAAGTTTATAATTTCCATTACTAAAATGGATGTGAAACAGAAAGCTGAAAAAACGCTTAAATAATTCATCGAATTCATTTGAGGCTTAAATAGAATGCTTGGAATTCTTGTAGATAAGGCCGTAATCGATGTTCCGAGATAGTTTGCCTGATTTATAAAATGAAGAGGAAGTAGTACTTTAATACTTGATTTGTCAAAATTTCGTATGTGGCGTATAAAAGAAGAAATTACCAATGCGCAAATAAGTCTATTCACAACCAAAAAAAAATACACCTTTATTAATGTTTTAAATAATGACCCAAATATTGTAATTAAAAGTGACAATACTGAGAGTACTATTATTGCATAATTGAGGCTAAAGAATTTAGTGCTGATCGGTTTGAAATGATCCCTTTTCGCATTTTTAGAACCACTTCCAACACAGCCATAGCTTTGAAAACCATCTAAGGATATAATTTTCATTAATAGGTAATATTCAAATATATTAATTCCAAAATTGGTAATTTATCTAATAATAATTGTGCTAATACTTTATAAAGACCTATTTGCATAAGGATGATTAGATTAAAATTATATTTCCCCAAACATCAGTCTTATAATTTTGATAAAGAGTGAAATTTCTTTCAATAAATATCAAATTAACTTCTTTTTGAATTTCTGTTAAATCTAACAAAAATTAATTTACTGAACCCGCCATTTTAAATTTTGTGGCGCAATTAATGTGGGAAAAAAGTAAGAATGTAGATAATAGATTTTTTTTTTTGTTTTGCAGTAATCTAAAATTTCTGAAATTTGGTTGGCTATTATAATAAAAATAGCAGGTTTGCTACTAATATTGTTATCATGACCAATTGTCAATTTTTTTAGATTTTGGCACCATTGTAAAGAGTATTTATATTTGATGGTCAAAACAAAGCGGAATCTAAAATTTAGTAAAAAAGGTTATTTCCGGCTCAATATCATTTTTCAGTATGGAAATGGCTAGAAGAAATTTAAGAATAATAAATTATTTATATTTTCTTTTGATCTCGCCATATTTCTTGCGATTTGCAATAGGTGAATCAAGCTACTTAAATGATGCCGAGAAAATAAAAAGCAAGATCCCAGGGTTTATCGAGCCCATCACAAAGAACAATATTGAAATAGATCAAGGTTATCTGGAAAAGGTTAGTCAGAAAGAGGATAGAGTAGAAACAGTTCAAAATAATGTTGGTAGGGCTGATTACATTAGAGTACCTAGGTAAGTTGAACAAATTTTGAATATTATAATTTATTCACCTTATAGTAGGCCTAAACTGATTAGTATAAATTTAGAAGATTTTGATCTTCCAAAGGCTGGGGTAGAAGATCAAATCGATCTTAGGCTTGAAGAAATAAAGGAAAAAATCAGCCAAATGAAAGATCTTGTACTTGAATACAATCATGGTGAAAATGATAAAGAATCGACTCCGTTATTAGGTTTCCCAACCAAATTTGATTATACAGGTATAAGTGCAGAAAAAGATATTTCTCAGCCATCATATATTGATCCAAAACTTAAAATTTGGATGGATAATCTTGATTTGCCTGATGAAACAAAGCTACAAGTAAATAATCCCTTACTTCATAACACTATTTTGAAAGACCCAACAGAGTAAGTTTCTATTCCCACCCTGAGTTTTCTAATATTAAAATTTTTTAGGAGTAAATTCTTAAGAGACAAACAAAGAAGTCAACCAAATTGGAAGGGTTCTGCCAAACACCTGATTGAGAAAGGCCCAGTAAAAGAAGGATTATTTAACAAATTGGATGAAGAGGGAAGATCAATCCCTGCTGAGTTCGAAAATGCTACTAAAGAGTCAGAGTTAGAAAAACCTGATATGAATTTTTCAAACGAAAAAACAAATTCTATAAGAGTAGAACCCGAAGAACTATCAATCCAAGAAAATGAATTAAATTCCAAACTCATACTAACCAATGAAATTCCATCTGGGATAATTATGAGTGAAAAGAATTTTTCTTATGAAGGAGAACAACATTCAAATAATAAGAAAAAAAATAGTGTTTTATTGACTACCCCAGAACAAATAGAATACCTTAATTTTGAAGATTTGGACGAAGATGGAGCCAGAGAATTACGCGAGGAAAATAAAACAAAGAAAACTAGAAGTAAGAAAAAGAAGGGTAAAAAAAATATTAAAAAAAAAACTAAGAATAGAAAAGTAGTAGAAAAACAGGATTTTTCACCCCCAGAACTGGATTTTATTCCATTAAAGTTGGAATCATCATTAAATATTGGTTCTGAAAAAAAGTTTAAAGAAAGAAAAAAAAATTCATCAAAAAAATACGCCAAAGAATATCCCCAACATGGTTACGATGACCTTCAATTCGAAATTTCAGAAAATACTCCATTTATTTCTACTCTACCCTCAATTGAGAGTGCTGGACGAATCAGCAATATTCCGATGAAAAAAAGCACAGAGAAAGACACTAGCTCAAGTTTTCAATCAAAAAAAAAACCATTAAAGAAAAAAGAGCCTAAAGGTTACAGTGAACTACTGGATATTGAAGAAAATTCTGCCAATAGCAAATATAATGACATTCAAATTATTGAAGAAATTCCAATTCTGCAACTTGCTCAGCAAAAAATGCCAAAAAGAAACAACAAGAAACCAACTTATAATTTGAATTCACAAAACCTGAGTAATGGTTCGTTACTCGAAAAGTTAGAAGACAATTCGGAACCTAAATTATCGCATACTAAAAAGAATTTACATAACGCACCCAGTAAAACTCTCTCTAATGAAATTTCTATACCAAGCAAACATGAAATCTTGGATGAATGCAATTCTGAAATATTTGAGAACTGTAGCATTGCAAACTCGGAGGAAACTACTAATCCTAAAATCAGAGATTTATTACATATTCCTCAAATTGATGAGAATACAGAAAAAATCAATATTCCAAAATCGAATTTACCAAAAAGAAAGAATAAATAGGCTTTTGTATTTACATTAATTATAATTTTTTGTTATAGGACTGTTTTTAATCTTGAACTTTTTTTAATAATTATGTAAAATGATATTTGAAATGCATAACCTTTGGCTGAAAAAGTAAATCAAACTAGCCCGCCTTTCAAATTAAAATTATTAGATCAAGTTTGTGAATAGAAAAGTTTGAAATGAAGATAATGACGAGGTATAGGAACAATAATTTGTTTCTAATGTCTCTAATAAGTTTTTTTTCAGCATGCACCCTGTTACTTTTGTTGCTTTTCCAAGAAAGTGAATGCAATAAAGTTCATGCAAATGATTTCCGTCATGTTGTTGAAGCAGCAAGAGGTAAGAGATTAAAACTATTTATCTAATCAAATTAACTTAATTTTAGAATCTAATAAAAAAAAGAGAAAACTTACTAAATTTGATAATACGATCATTGGAGAAATTAAAAAAGAGTTAGAACTTTCGATAGAAAATGAAGATACTTTTTACAAACGTCCAGAAAATATTAAGGAATACAACACGAAAAACAACACATTTGTCAAGTTATGGCTATCCGATATTGATTTAAGATACAGTGGATCACTTGTTTTTGGTGGAGATATTTCTACCGTAAAAAGCCAAAAAACCTCTGAAGAAGGACAGGAAGAATTTGAAATAAATAAGATCATCGAAGAAAATAGATTATTAGACAAGTTAAATTTACTAAGGCAGCAGGATGTAGAAGTTACTGGTTTGGGAGAAGTATCCCAATTTGATGAACTTACAAGAAAAAAAATACTTGCATCTGGTATTCTAATTGTTCCTCATAAATCCGATGACCATCTAAAGTCAGAAACTCAAAAAGAAGTAACAAATAAGATTGCTACTGTGCCTGTTGAACTAGAAGAAGAAGATGATGACACCATAACTTTAATCACTCCAAAACAACAGATAACAGCATTGGAAATTCTAACAGGGAATAAATTGATTCATACTATACAATTAAATATGGAAGTTGATGAAACTGTAACTGAATCTAACAATTTGATAGAATCTAATGCGAGTCCTGAATATGAAGAAAAGGATTTTCTTGAGTGTGTTGAAATAAAAAAGAATTTGATACAAAAGATAGGTAAACTGAAGTTAGAAAATGCAAATTTGAGTTTGCATGCACAAAAACTTAAAAACAAAGAAAGAAAGACGAAAGAATATGGAAATGTTCTGGAAAATATAGAAAAAAATAAAGAAAGCTTACACAATCACAATATCGAATTGCTCAAGATTGAAAGGAGAATTCAACAACTCTCTGCAGAAGACAGAATGGAAGATAGAAATCCATTGGAAGAAAAAAATGAAGTACTTCAAGAGAAAGAAGCAGCTTTGAGGAAAAAAGAGAGAAGAAAAGTAATTATTAATGCCATATTGGAAGAAGCTAAAAGAAGGAAATTGATTGAACAGAAAAATAAAGAATCAAAGCGACTTATAGAAGAAAATGAACATAATGAAAAAAACGATATAGAAAAAAAAAGCGCTGAATCTGAAGAAGCTACAAAACCTAAGGGAAAACATCAAGATTTGGGGACTGAAGAGATCAGAAAGATTGCAAAAATGTTGGTCTGGTTACAAGAAAATGACTCTAAGACTTTAGCAAGCATTGATACTAGAAAAGAAAGAGGAGCTTCAGCCATTAAAAGCCTCAACAAGTTGTATATTTCAGATAAGCAAAATTTCCACAAAGTCGCCGAAAAGATTAAGAACAATTTTGAAGAAAAGGTTTATGAAAAAAACCAACAAAAAAACGCCAACAAAGAAAACAGCCCAAAAAAATAACAAAAATTCAGGCTAAAGAGAAAAGAATTGTCAATATATTCAACAGGATTAAAAAGGAACTTTATTATTTCTTAATTTCAATGCTATGTTTACGTAGGTATGCGACTTGAAATTATTTCAAAAAACAAAAGTGGCGCTATGTATTTGTCTAACCTGGTTAATAACATCGGAGACAAGAACCGATTCACTTTAGGAAAACTATAAAGTCTTGAGGTGATATATAGGCTTTGGTTATTCAATGATGCTTGCATGTATTGATTGAATCTCCTTTCTGCTGTTCTGGGTTAGAACCTACCCGGAATCCAGAGGAGTTTGTGATATTGTCATATTCAATCGCTGAGATTACCTAAGCCAAATTGAAGTAATTTGTCTTGAAGTTTAAAGTGTGGACGAACTGCATCATCCGGAACTATGAGATCCCCAAATTATACATTTTGAGATATTCACTGAAGATACATCATTATAAAGTAAAAAACTGGAATTATATTCTTTATTATCATGTTATATAATTAGCAGGAGCTGACTATACTTAAAGTTTAGCCTTTTTTACATAGTTTATCATTGAAGCAATAAGATACAATGATGATTTCGCTCCCTCTACTGATTTTTTTGAGGAAAGTTGCGATTCCGGAATCAATAGTCATATCTGAGTATTTTATTCTTTTACATTTAGTGCTTTAATTTTATGTTTAAGTTCTCAACCTTTATTCCAAATGTCCTTCCCGCCAGTTTAATACGCACAGACTGGCGGCAAAAACATGATTTTTGCAGGTATTTGCAGACATTTACAGGTATCGTCATTGTTAAATTTTTAAAGCTTAGTAGGTATTGATACCGAGATAATAATTTAATATTTGAAACTGCATTTGTACGTGAAGGTTTGCTTTCGAAATAATTGCCAGTTGAAAAAGGACATGTTAGTCAGCTCTTTCTGTGACTAATAAATTGACAGAACAATAAAAGTATGCAATCTGTGTGAATATCGAACTTTTCAGACGACATAACGAAATAAAATTTCGAATCACCAATAAAGATCTTCTTTTTGAAACCATTATTTGTATTTATTTTTCAATCTTGCTAAAATGAGACTAACTTTTATCATAATATTTATAAATACATTTATTCCAATACTTACAAAAAAATCCGACAAAAAGCAGTATAATCCCGATAACATATTGGTAGGAGTTGATAATCAAGGGAATGATCATATATACAACTCTCAATATAGAATTAGAGTCAGAAAAATCGATCCACTATTTAGAACTGTCGTTGTTAAAGGTATAGAACCCAATTTCCCCAATGATATAAATGCTGATGGAACGAACCCTCTTTCTGAGAATAAGTATTCAAAACTCCCAATTAAGCTTCACATTCCAATTATTCCGATTTCTAAAACTGTAAAAATGAGAAGAATGCCAGTAATTTCTCGATCTTCTTACAGGCTTCCTTTAGAGGCAAACGAAAGGATTATTTCATATGCAATAAATGTTTGCAAATTACCTTCTTTGTGGTATTTAGAACTTGTATACTGTATGCATAGAGGAGTTACAAAGTTCACAACTGGTATTCTTACTAGTTATACTCTTCAAGATATTGTCGGTGCATCATTGGCATCTATGGATCTTCCAAGTGAAAGTTTTAGCTTATCTAGATGTAAGCTTGCAATTTCCCTTTTTAGTGACATAGCAATCAATCAAAGAGGTTTAGAAGTTTGCAATATTATGTTAAACTGTCTCACTTCCAAGGAGTTTTTGAAAAATAATAAGAATCAAGTTAGGAAATTAGAAAAAGAAATTACCAATATTTACAAAGAAAAACCTCCATTCTTCAGAGGACAACAACCCAGATCTTATGCCCAAAAAATTATAGTTGGACTATTAATGGCTAGAAGAGAAAAGTACTATGACTCTACAAGTGCTAATAGTAAAAAGAATAAGATATTAAAAATTCCAGACAAACTATTCTACGTAATACGATATTTTAACTTTATAATGATCTTAACTGAATATTTGATAAGGAAAGGATTTAAAGATGTTGATGCATTTGAGATTTCTCCGAAAGCTTATTTGAAAATTGGGGATAAAAGTTTACTTCAGCCCACTCCTATTAAAATGATTGCAAAATGTGCACGTCAAATTATCAATGCGCATTTCTCAACTAATTCTGTAGATTATTTATCGTATTTGAATAAAGCTGGTTTTTGTCCATTTTCCAACGTAATGATTCAGCATGCATGCACTGAATTAGTTTCTATGGGATTTGTAAGCAGTGAAATCGAGATTCCAAAAAATATCTCAATCAACGAGCTTGAATACGTAGCATACCCTCATCTTGTTCATTTAAAAGAAATTAACAAAAATCAACAAAGCAAGAAAATCGTAAAAGAGAGCTCATTGAGTCAAATGAACATTTCAAATTCTAATTTAAAGACTAAGCCTGCTTCCAGACAACAACCTAAGCCATCAAAAACTACAGAAAATCAGCCTGTCTCAAGAAAGACGGGCGTTCAAATAACTGATAAACGAACAATGACCAGTAATAACCATTCAAAAGCCACTGTTTCAAGTTCTACCAAGAATTCTACCAATTTCAAATTAGAAAAAACTCACCAAGTGTTGAAAGATAAAAATTCAAATTTTACGTCGAATTCGGAAATTAAAAAGCAAATAGATAATATTTTATCAGCTATTGAAATAGACTGAGTTAATTAATTAAAATTATAAACGTTCTTTAATAAAATATAGTTAGAGAATTGTGCATAACTTGTAATAAGTATAATTGTCTATTATTTTATACCAAAGCAATTATCAGATTACTCCACTAAATATTATGCATTAATTTGAATTACTTGACATACAAATTTTTTTCAAAACAAAATAGATCAGATAAAAAACTAACATGTAGGAAAAATTTGATAAAGTAGCCATCATGATTGTTAGAATACAATTAAATTTATTATTAGCTTCTATATTAGCTTTTTCGATTTTTTTTAATTTCGTGAATTCAAGCTCTACAGCCAATGCCCAAATCAAACACGTAGAATCTATAAAGGACAGCATATTTGAGGATATATTAACTCAGATGAACCTAACAAACGAAAAAATATTAAAGGATGAGCAATCAGATTTATACTATATTTATTTTAATGAAACATCAGCTAATGAACATGACAAATGTCATAACCAAATAAATACACTTAAATTTGTAAATAAAACACATACATGTTACATATTAGGAGATAAAAATAGCAAGCTTTTTGATGAGATTTCAATTATAATGAATCAAGACAACAATTCAACTGAAAAAATATATCTGGAAGATCTATACAATATTAAAAATATATCAGAAATTACTGATAAATTAGAGTTTGAGAATAATACTTCAAACAGCTCCGAGTTACAAAACCAACCAAAATTTCGTTCACTAGCGAGATTTCAAGAATTAAACTATAACGAAATCAATTATAGAAGAAATAATTTAAAGAGAAGGTATTTTGATGATGGTATTGATGAAAGTAAACTTTCAAAAAAGGAAAGGAAAAAGAGAAAAAAAAGACAAAAGATGCTTAAAAAGAGAGAGAAGGAACTCAAGGAAAAAAGGAAAAAGTATAAATCCCCTCTAGATAAGTTAAGGTCTACTGTGAAGTGGATGGCATGCATAGAAATATCGTTGGCTGTTTGTGGCTGTTGTTTGACTTTAGTACAAGCATTTGTCCTTCCATTTATTTCGCCAATTCCATTTGGATCGAGAATTCAACCTATTAATGGACAGCAAATTAGAGGATTTGAGGACTACGGCTTTTACAACGGTTTCCAACAAAATAATGGTATTTATAATGGTTTACCACTAAATAATGCGAACATGAATATAAATCATGTTGGTTGTAATAACAATTACAATTCTAACAGCAAATTAGGTAGCTTAAGAGATACTTTAGGCGTAAATGGAAATATTTTAGGGGGTAGTTTATTAGGAAGAATACAGCAATTGCAGAGAAATGGAAATGCATAACTGTATACTATAAGTGATGTCTCAAAAAAAAAATAGATTAAACTAAGATTGATATTGAAAATTGAATTATTTTAGGCATTTGTGCATTATTAATGACTATAAACTATCATATTCGTTCTCAAAACCATCTTGTTGAGCTTCTCCATTTTCCATATCTTCTTCCTCGTCTTGAATATCATTTATTTCGACTTCAGTATTTTCATTGTCATTTCTCTTTAAAGAATAAACATTTCCACGACGAATAAATTGATTATCAATGATACTTCTGGGATTGTATAAAACACCGTCTATTTTCTCTTTGTGAGAATTTGAAATGAAGTTATCTTGCTTTAATCGACTTAGAAATTCTTTGGGAGAAAGAGGAACTTTACTGTGAATTTCTTTGCTTTTTGGATCTGAGACATGAGCATCTTCGCTATTTAACTCCTTATTGTTTTTTCTTCTTACCAAGTCAGTAATTTCGTCTAATAAAATATCTTCGTCTTGATATTCTTGTTTTGGTGGATTTTCCTGAGCTAAATTTTGTAAATTAAATTTATTATTATCATTCGAACTTTGAGGGGCTTTCTCATTGAATGAGTATGGATATGATTCATGGTAACTTGTCCACCTTCTATTTTCCGAGACTCTTCTTAAATTGTTATTTCTAATATAGTTAATTTCTTTGTCTGATTTGGTTAATATTACAGGAAGTTGAAGATTCAACAAATCAACATTTTCAGTGCCTTGTTCAATCATATCAGAGAAGTCAAATTCTTCACTGCTTACAAATCCTGCTCTTCCTGCTTGAAAGCAGGCAGATCTTGAAACTTCATATTTTGTGTCTATATTTGGGAGAATTGGTGAAGTAATTGGTTGGAATATATCTAGCCAACATTTTAATTTTTTCGCACAATAGTTAATGTAAGCAGATTGATCTGTATAATGTTCATTTTTCACATATACAAATGATAGAGACTTTTTTGGAGGGGGAAATTGATTTAAATACCATCCTGGAATAATTTGGCTTGAATGCCTAACATATAATGTAAGTATATATGCTCGAATGATTGTAAATAGTCTGTTGGGATTCCTGTACTTTTTCCATCTTCTGGATTTATGGGTGAATTTAATTATTTTCCAAAGAATAAATTCAACAGAAGTGTTTATTCTAAGTTGATATTCAAGTCCATGAAGCATAAAAGATTTTTCTATTAATTGGTTCAAATTCAATTTACTTAAAGAAGGTGATAATTGGGGAAGATGATCTTGATGCATACATAAAGAGATATCGTGACATTTAGAATCTGCATTTGAATTAATACGTGGGTCCGAAATCATTGCAATTGCATTACGGCAGTAATCTAGATCAAAAGAAAAATTTCCTTCTATTTTATTGATTGAATACATTGCTGCACCTACTATGTCTTGCATAATTTCTCCAGAAGGAACACCTTCTAAATATGGGTAGATTGCATCAAACGTACAAAAAGCAACCTGAACAAAGAATTTTGAAGGAAGAAGACACTCCTCCAAAGTAAATAACATAAATCTGAAAAGATTTTAAAAAACTAATTAGTATTGATTATTATACTTACCTTTCAATCACAACTGGTGGGAAAATGGAAATAGATTTACTTTCTTCAGGTGGTTTTAATCTTAATTTAGAATAATCATTGGTAGAATGTATTGGTATTTTCATTCCATCCCACCCTGGAACTTCTCCATTTTTAATAATATATACCTGGTTTCTATTAAGTATATCTTTAAAACGTGAGAAATAACAGAAAGTATACTTTTACGTAACTTACCTTCGTCATAATTATTATCGAAATTGTTAACACTTTTCAAAATTGGAATATTCTGGTTAGAAATTGCCTTTAGAGCAGGAAATAAAAGTGAACCATCCTTTGAAACAATAGAGTATTGCTTATTTTTTCTCTTGAATATGTTGTTAAGCACAGTAAATTTCCTTTGTTTTTTGGTTGGTCTTGATACTGAGTCTGAATTTGATCCAATAGTATGTACTATAAATAATATAATCAAAGTTTTTATAATTGAACTTGAAATAATACTTCTCATCTTACTCCTAAGTATGAGATCAACCTAAAGATTAGGGAAAATAACGTTAAAGAACATATAAAATCTTAGAATAGCTTCATTTCATTCGTAATATTTTTAAAGAATGTGTAAATCTATTTAGATGAATAAATTGATACCTGAAATTGGCGCCT
Source organism: Cryptosporidium ubiquitum (assembly GCF_001865345.1). NCBI lineage: Eukaryota > Apicomplexa > Conoidasida > Eucoccidiorida > Cryptosporidiidae > Cryptosporidium > Cryptosporidium ubiquitum. The sequence continues at coordinate 581,810 of NW_021639817.1, read as the reverse complement.
GATGCATGCGTTATAATACAATCAATTCCAAAAATATGTTTAATTTGTTATTTATAATAAATGTCAGTGTTTTATTATTTAAATAAATATTACTCTTCTATGACTGCCGAAATTTGTATTTTAATTGTAAACAGTGTATAAACAAGAAACTTATATTTAAGCTCTAAGGATTATCAACAACTTGTTCTTTCCTAATAAGTATAATCAAATAAATTTCTTTCTAGATTGAACAAAAAATGTTTTAAAAACTATTATATGTCTCTTCTAAACTATTTTTTTAAAAAGTAAACAACTGTATCTTAGCTCAAAACTTTTATATTCATTAAGAGGATGTATTTCATCATGGTTTCTATATTAGTACCGAGTTAATAAGAAAATAATTGAATACATTTCTTTAACACAAGATTATAAATTTAGCCTTAAAAGCTACAGAGAAATATATATATATATATATATAATTAGTGTTTAGATGGAAAATGCCACTAATGGACTTGAAGTTTAGCAGTAACTATTTGGGGAAAGGAGTATAAAACTGTACAAGATATAATTAACAGTAATGTATTTGTGTAAATTTGTAGTGGAAATTTAGTTGTAAATTTTTTATTAACAATTAAACCATATTTTTAAGTAAAACTTTGCTTTTCTAATAAAAAATATTTTCAGTTCCTACTTAAGTATAACAAACTATATTCAATGATTAATTTGCAATTTATTTAAAGGAACTTTTTAAACTTTATATTGGTTAGTTTCCCATGTTTCTTGTTATAAGTTTATTAAATTATTTATGTTTAATTAGTCTATTTTTAGAAAAAAATTGTCAAGTAAAAAAAATAAAGTTTTGTAGATAAAAAACAATCTAATTAAAAATTTAACAGTTAACTAGAAAGCTAAATATCAAAAAAACAAGTATTTGATTTCATCGAGAAACTTAAATATCTTTTGTAATATACACAATTTAAAATGTACATTTTAAATTGTTAAAATGACCATCTTAACGATTAATGAAATAAGACGAAAGAAAAAGGAAGGAAAAATGGTCAGAACAGGTGATAATTTTTAATGTAGTTAATTTTGGTAAAATTTAATTAAAATTTATGATAATGCCAAATATCTGTAATTTTGAGAAAATTTTTGTGACTCATTCCATTTCTAGGCACCAAATTATTTTTTGCTATATCAGTCACTAATAATTAAAAAACAAACTGATCTTACGATTTTTAATGTTTAATTCTAGATGTTAAATTCATTTGGTTTTACTTTCTCGAGAGAAGTGACTATTTTTTTACTTGAATGACAAAAGCAACATCACTATATTACATTATTCAAATTGATCCCAAGTTAACTTCAAGCCATTAGTATTAAATCTTTTAACTTCTGACAATTTAGAACACTTTTTCATGTTAAAAACTTGTTATTGCATAATTTATCGTTTTTTGGTTTAAAAGACTTTTTCGGAATATTTACTTAACAGAAACCAAAATAATAAATTAACCAGTTTTTGCATTGGGTCTTTGTAATATCCATGCAGGCTTAAAACATTATGGGTTATATTGATATAATAACTTATTCTATCATAGTTATCAAACTTTAGAAGAAAGGTTTATTTTCAATTAATTCATGATAACATGAGTTAAATTATGTTTACTTCTTTAACACTATCATTATTCAATCTATTTTATAAATAATTAATAAAATTACAAACAAGTAATAGAAACAGTTTAAGTATATTCTGGGGGATCTATTATATTTTTAAGGACATTCCCAGTTTCACAAAAATGAATGACAATCTGTAATTTATTGAAGTCACATTGCTGAATAAAAAAAAAAAAAAAAATAAAGAATCCACTAACAACAACAAACTATATAAAAAATGTTTTTAAACCATTGACATTCCGAATTATATCAAAGTTTAGAAATATTGAAACCCAAGGAATTATCTTGGACTTGAACTACACCAAATTATAAGTAATTTAATCAGTATAAATTAACGCTTTTGCATTAAAATAACAACTAATGATATTTCTCTGAAAACTTAAATTAAATTTTTTGAATTTTAAGATTAGTCTGAAAATTAATCTAGAACTAAATTTATGTTAAAAAGGTTTGAAATAAACAAAACCCCATCATAATCACTAAAATAGAAACTCATTAATAAAGTAAACTTGGAGGCCAATTTAAAACTAAGAAACAATATTATAGATTGGCTAAATAATCAACAAATCGACAGTTGATTACTTTAAATAAGTTAACGAAATCTATTTAAATGTTTTTATCCAGTTAATTACAGAAAAAATTTCAGTACGTAGAGCTCAAAAAAATGTGGCAGAAATACGCGCTCGGGTAGTACAAAGGTCTAAATTCAATACCCATTTATGCATAATAGAAAAAATATTAATGATGTGTTATAAATGGCTAATTTCCCTATTCTTTATTTTTATACCGGGTGCAGTATCATTTAAAAATGGTTTACTACGGCTAATTATGCAATCCTCTCAATCTTTTTCACAAGGATCCTTGGAAAACTTTATTCAAACAAATTCAGATAATTATTTCCCTATTAATAACCCTCAACAATCCTTGTATAATGACCGCATTTTTTATTCGATGAATCAATTTGTACATACGGGATGCAATTTAAATGGGTTCAGTATTCATGTTCCACAAGAACAAAAGAACCCATCTGTATTTATTCGTTTCAGTAGAAGTATGTCTTTGAAACCAGTTGATCTATCTTTGACGCACTTTCCGAGATTTAAGCATTTTAATAAGAATCTGCCAAAATTACCGTATGAGCCATACCAACGAATGATGACTTATGCTATTGAAATTTGTATGATTCCATCTATTTGGTATCTTGAATTAATCCATTGTACTTATATGGGGATGGCACCATTTTTTTCGGGGATGTTAATGAGTTACACCCTTCAAGATGTTGTTGGTTCTGCTATTAAAACCATGGGTTATTTAGACGAAAGTTTTTCAATTGAAAATTGCTATCGATCTGTTTCATCCTTTACAGACACACATATTTCTTCAAATTATGAAGAGATATGCGACAGTATGAGCAAATGCTTATTATCTAATCAATTTTCCTCTGAACCTTACCTCCGTTTGAAAGAAGAATTTCAAAAAAGAATTGATAATGTATATTCGGAGATAGAAAGCCAAGAAAAGAAGGAACAGTATAAAAATTATGCAAGGCACTCGTTGTTATTGTCTCTATCATCTAAAACAATAAATCTTGATTTAGAATATACGGCAGTAGAAAGAAATTTTTTAGTAGTTAGAGCTATGATATTAAGTATGAGCTACCTAGTTAATAAATTCATTCCGGTTGATGAGAGCACTATTTCTGAAAGGATGTCTAAAGTCACAAGGTTAATAAGTCACATGATTTTCGCACAATTTAAGAGTTATATGAAGACTTGCATGGATTTCTTCCCTGGAATACTTGGTTCAAATAGCAAAAAATTTCAAAATGCCATTGAATTATTTTGCAAAGAATTTGTATCAATAGGCGTTATTGATGAAAGTGTTGAATTAATAGGAGGTGATATAAATGCATTTAATAAGGCAATTTTGCCTTCTAGAGTTTTGGATCCAGCCTATGCTTCTGTAATTCCTTCTCTTATTGATGGATCTGATGCTTCGGGTAACTTGTCGTGGCTAAAATTTCAGTCAGTAGAAAAAATCGAACATATTGGATCTGAAGTTGATAAAAAAAAGCCGATGAAAACTAAATATTTAAAAGCCGCAAATGATAGGAGTATTCATAGAATAAAAGGAAGTCGCACAGTTAATACAAAGAAAAGTGGCATTACTAATAAAGTTTCTAAATTATTCACCCGACGTAAGCAGAGAATTTCCGGATTAATTTCTTCACATTTAAATCCGGCTGATTCGTGATTTTTAGAATGGTAGCACGAATATTGTTATTTTTGCTATTCTACATTCATTTTTAATAACTGTCAACTTATATTTCATAAAAGGTAGTTTTTCCGCATAAATTTACTATAATACATTAACTCATTTTCGGCTTATATTTGAGTTATAAATTAATAAGAAATTCACATATTCTATTTAAGGTTAGAAAAAACTTCAATATATTATTATGTTTGATTTGGAGAATTTGGTGGTTAAGTCCTTTTAACTCAATACCTCGGATTCTTTTTTTATGAGTTATTTAACTTGGTATTATTAGCTTTACAGGCCAGTTCCGAGTTTCAAAACTTATGTTTTATAAGATGGCGAAAAGAATAATGACACAAATCAGAATAATTATTTTTAAATTAACTAATTTTATTGTATCACAGTGTTCAATCCTTCATTTGTTTAATTGAACAGTATCTTTTTTTTTGATTATATTTTATAATCAAAAAAATCTTTGGCGCGTGAGCTGAAATGTCACTATCTGGAAAAAAGTTGCAATTTTACTAAAAATTGGTATTTTAATGGTATAACCTATTTGAACTGAACAATTTTATGAGGAAGTTTCTTTAAATTTCTATTTTATACACCATATTTCTTTTCTTATAGGTTTTAAAAAATTTGCATTATTCCTATAGAATTGGAAATGAGCAATTTGAAAATATCAACAACTATAATTATAAATATAATATTAATACTGGTTATAGCACAAATAACACACATTGTTGGCAAAGGCATAGATGTAACTTTGAAGGGAGAGGAAGTAGCATATAATCGTCAAAATGGATTAAATAGACTTGTTAGTCTTGTTAATAGTTTGACTACAGACGAGCTTAAAGTATTTGTAAACAAACAAGAATATGTTTTTTCTTCATATTTAGATTCAGAAAGCCAGGTAAACTCGTTAAACAATGATGATTTTGAGTATAAAGATAGAATTCCAAAAAAAAGTCATATGGGCTTTGAGAAGGTTTGCCACATTCCAATTGAAACGAAAAGTTTGATATCATTCAGTGAACATTCACAAACAAAACTAATAGAAGATGGCCAAATTCAAAATTATTTTTTTCCTAGGGTAAAACATTATAAGAAAAATTTGCCTGAATTAACTCCTGAACCTTATCAAAGAGTTATGGGATTTGCTATAGAAGTTTGTATGCTGCCCTCAGTTTGGTACTTAGAATTGGTTCATTGTATGTATGTTGCAATGTCCCCTTATTTCGATGGTATGCTCATGAGTTATAGTTTACAAGATTTGGTTGGTTCCGCTATTATTTCGATGGAATATAAAAATGAAAGATTTTCAAAGGAAAATTGTATCAAATATTTACCTCTTTTTTCTGATGACAAAATATCATCTCGCTTTAAAGAAATTTGTAGGGAAGCTGAATCTTGCCTTGAGTCTAGATCATTCTATACGAACAAGTTTTCCAATTTTAAAAACGAATTCAATCAGAGAATTCAAGAGGTATATAGTAGTATTTCTCCACTTGAGGGTGCTCTTGATCCTAAAACATTTGCCAGATATTCAATTTTGTATTCCCTCTCAATTTTATCAAAAAAACTGTCATTAAATAAAGTCTTCCCTGAAAGGAACTTCCTGCCTATTAGAGTTATGGCCGCGTCAGTTGGATATTATGCACTAGTAAAAAAATTAAAAACGAATTTTTTGTCCGAGAATCATCTAGTGAGTTTTTTTACAAAACTCATTTCAAACCTTTTATTTGAGAAGACAGATACAGTTATCGAACAATGTTCAAGTGAAATAATCAGATTTTTTGATATAACTAACGCTCATTCGTTTGAATTATTCAGAGCATTTTGTAAGGAGGTTTTTTCTGTTGGCTTTATCAATGAATCATATCAAAGCCTTGGGGAAATCAATTCAATATTTATTAATTCAACCCATCCAAAAAGAATTTTGTTGAATTCATATGCGTCTGTTGTTCCTGAAATGATCCAAGAGCTTCCACTTTCGGAATACAGTAATTCATGGATGAATTTCAAAAATGCTCACGATAAAAGCTTAGACTATATTCAAGAATTTAGTAGAAATAATTCTTCGGATAGTTCAAATGTTGAGATAGTAGGAGACAATGTTCAGGAACCAATTTCAGACAAAAATACAAATTCCGTTAAAAAAAGTAAGAAATTTTCAAAGAAGAAAAAGAAATCAAAGTTGTGTTTTAGAAGTTCGAAAAAAAAGAGAAAAGTCTGTAATAAACGAAAAAAAAAAAATAGTAATAATATCAAATACATTTCTAATCCCATATATGATAGCTAAATCAAATAAATAACTACTAGTTAAATATGTCAAAGCCATAATGTTACGCTCAATAACTTTTTCTTCCAAATATTTAATTAAATGTGTTTTTACTTTGTGCGCCCAATCAATATTTACAATCTAGTAAATTTTTTTTTCTTGGTTTAGATAAAATTTTTCTCACACCAAGAAAAAACTAACATAAAGTTAGATATATTTGACTCAGTGTGGTTAGGTATGACTATAGTTAAGTTGAGTACCATTCTTACTTTATTCATTTCAAATATATTTTTTACTTTAGCCTATGATTTGGAGAATCCAAAAAATAATATCAAATATTATTCTTCAATAATTAATTCTGGGCTAGTTAAATTTGTTCATTATTGCGATCAGTTATTACAATCTGACAATGCAACTGGAAGACTAGCAATTAGAAAACTATCGGATATTCACTCTGAAATAGATGCCTCGAGGAGTGGCATACAAGATGATGAATTAAATATTGCAGTAAAAACCAATACTATCGGTTTAAGTCCTTCTTACTCAAAGGGATTGGTACATATTCCAAAAGAAAGTAAGGCTGTACCGTTACATCATAGAATGAAACTTAAGTACGAGAATTTTGAACTGGGAAATGATATTCAATTTCACTTTCCTAGAATAAAATATTTGAAAAAAACATTGCCAAGTATTACAATAGAGCCATACCAACGAGTTATGAGCTTTGCAATAGAAGTTTGCATGATTCCATCTATTTGGTATTTGGAATTAATTCACTGCATGTATATGGGAATGGCCCAGTACTATACAGGAATTGTCATGAGTTATAGTCTGCAAGATTTAGTTGGGTCCGCGATTATGTCTATTGGGTATAAGGATGAAAGTTTCTCTATAGAAAATTGTTATTATTCTGTTTCATTGGTTGCGGATGACCAAATTTCCAAAAATTATATTGAAATTTGCAAAAGAATGGAAAAATGTTTGAAATCTGGGCCACTCTCTGAAGGCCCATTTTCTGAATTCAGAACTGAGTTTGAAGAAAGAATAAAAAAGGTCTATTCTCTTTTAAAATGGAAGAGTGGTGATCTTTCCCCTATTCAGTTCTCAAAGTATTCATTATTATATTCTTTATATTTTGTAAAAAGCCGAATGAACCTTAAATCATTTCATCCAGAAAAAAACTTTCTTCCTATTAGAATGATGATATCTTCATTGGGAATTTACTGTATTAGTGGATTGAAAAATGATCCACCAAAAAAATTTAAAATTGTTGAGACAGTGGCAAAGTTGGTTTCAGAAGGTATCATGTCATCATTAGACTCATTTGACATTAACTGCCCATTTGAAGTGCTACCACTTCTTAAATTTGACTTATCTATGATTGTCGCAGAATCTTTTTGTAGAGAAATTTTTTCTATTGGATTTATTGATGAAGACATCATTTCAAATAAGGCAGATAATTTTATAACAATAACTAAGCCCTTTAGAATTTTAATCCCTTCATACTCCTCTGTAATTCCAAAAATGCAGCATAACCTTAGATTTGATAAATATAGCACTGACTGGATGGATTTTGTTAGTACTGAAGAAATTGTATTTAACAGGGGAATAGAAGGAAACAAAAGGAGGAAGGTTTTTACATCAAAGACTTTAAAAAATACTAAAAAAATGAACCCTAATGGAATAAGAAACAGGTTTGAGGCTTATAGAACTGGTGAAAAAAAAACTAAGCTGTCTAAAAGGGCAAAATATATATTTACAAAAGGCAAAAAAAGATCTGATATAATTTCTAGGCATGTTTCAGGGCAATAAATTCACTCGTAGAATCTTTTTTTACAATTATAATCATTTTTATTATTTTAAGCATTAATTTTCCCCGCTTTCCATTTCTCTGCAGTTATTTGAAATATTGAAATGAGGAAAAATGAAAAATCTACTCTTAACGTTTCTTTTAATTATTGTTTCTGTAAATTACTTGGCTTATGTTGAATCTGCCTCTATAAATCGTTCGCCTGAAAAACTAGAGGTTTCTGTTGAGGTGCAAGCCAATAGTTCAACAACGACCATAAAGCCCATTAGTACAAATTCTTCTCAAGCAGCTGATAAAGGTGATCATTATCTTAGTAAAAACAAAACATTGGAAGGAAGGACTTCAACTTGGAACAGATTTATTACGCTAATTATTGAAAATGTAAATATAGGAAATAATTGGCAGGACTTGTTGTCAAAAAAAGCAAGTGAGTATTCAGAATACAATAACCCTCAGTACGTTTTATGTAGTGACCACTTTGAACATGAAAAGTTGTCAGAAAAATACTTTCGTCTTGAATCAAACGTTCCAGTCCATTTTCCAACAGAGGTAAAGGATATACGTATAGTATCAAGTATTAGGAAAACCCCAAATTTGAATATGACCGAAACTCTTAAATTGTCCAACTTCCCTAGACCGAAACATTTCAGGAAAAGTTTGGTTTTATTAACACCAGAGCCATACCAGAGATTAATGACTTATGCAATTGAACAATGTATGATTCCATCAACTTGGTATTTAGAATTAATTCATTGTATGTATGTTGGTATGGCACCAAAGTTTTCTGGGATGATCTTTAGCTATTCATTACAAGATGTGGTTGGTTCTGCATTGATGAGTATTAGCTATAAGGATGAACGCTTTAATCTGGAAAATTGTTTTAATGCAATATCATTAGTAGTTGATGATTACATTTCTCCATATTATATGGATATTTGTAATAATGTACTAGCGTGTCTGGAATCTAAGCAATTTGAAAAACAATTTTCCAAACAGAAGAAGGAATTTGAAAAACGAGTAGAAGATGCATATAAACACATTCCTGTAAAACAAAAGTTTTTAACACCAATGCAGTTTTATAGGTATGCGTTTTTGCTTTCAATGTCACTTGTAAAAGATAAAAGTATTGATTTAAAAATTTACTCTGAAAGGAATTTTCTGCCAGTTAGAATAGCGTTGGCGAGTTTAGCATACTATGCAATATCTGATACTCTGGGTTGGGCATTTGAGTCAGAAAAAAAAGTTTCCGTATTTTTTACTAAGATAATTATGAAAATGATTTTTGAAATATCGTTGATTTCAATTCCAGGGTGTATAAAAAGACTATCTAAATTTTCTAATGATATCACAGTTGAAAGATCGATTATTTTTGAGTTATTTTGTAAAGAGATTTTCTCTGCAGGTTTTATTGTTGAAGCTACAAACGAATTGCCTATTGACAAAAAATTACATTCAAAAGCTATTATGCCTCAAAGAATATTAGACAGTTCATACCATTTATTTGTACCTGATATGACAAGTGATTTACACTATAGTGGTTATGACCATTCTTGGGTTTACGCACAAATTGAATTTAATTCACCTAGCTTGGTAAGACAAAATAAAGTACAAAAAGCATACAAATCTAAAAAGTTAAAAAGAACGGTCAAAACAGACCACTTTAAAGATGGATTTGGACCTCAATCGGGGGAATTTTCTATTAAAAAGGTTAATACGGGAAGAAGGACTAGAATCGGGTTTAGATTTTTTACAAAGAAATTGACGATGAAGAAAAAAATAGCCAAATAATATTGTAAAGAGCATTATTTATACATTTAACAATTTTTTGGAATTATTGTGATAATATTTTCAATAATATACGTATTGAATTATTCAATAAAAGATTTAATTTTTGATTGGGTTGAATTTAGCACAGGTGAAATAATGGCATCAAGTTCACCTTTATTACTCTCGTACAAATAGTAGTTATGCTAATATTAGACTATAATTTATATCGATTTCCAATACATTCAAAGAAATCATAATATAGTCAGATTCAAATTATTTTGTATTACGTGATTTCCAGTTCCGAAGTTGCATATATTACGAACACACCGTTTTAATAATTCAGCTCAGCTTTTTGATAGTGACTTTGAGCTACTAAAAAGTTTATTCAATAAAATCAATTATTTGCGGATAGTCGGCATTCTTAGTTTAATAGCTTGAAAATTAAGTGAGTTTTATTTTAGTAGTGCACTATTTAGCAATGAATTACCAATTTTAAATACCGATATTAAACATTTAGAATTCGAAGTTAACAGCTTGAAGTAAATTAATATTTACTCCCGGATTGAATAAATTGTTAAATTAATCCGAGGATAGTTTTTAATAACATTTCAACAGTGTAGTTCACTTATAAAAATAACAAAGTTTCCAATATAAATTTAATAAAGTTTGTATTAGAGTGATATAGCTAAGTAATTTAGTTTGATAAGTATTTTTCTGTGATGCAAAAGAGCTTGTTTGATTTTTTTTTTGCAAATTTACAGATAATAACATATAGCGCCGATTTAAATGTAATTTTTGACGTTTAGATACCTTATTAATTTTAACTTAAAAAATATATTTATTGATGGCACGAACACATCAATAATGAGGTACGAAACAACACAATTTTTCTCAATATGCTTGATTGTTATTTTTATAACTATTAATTTAATTCAAGGATCTAAATTAACTGGCTATAAATTAGAGCCTGGAATTGAAGCCGACAATGGTTGGCAAAAAATGATCTTAGAGGTAAACTCTGCTTACAAAAATTCTTCAGGAAATTCACTCATAGAACCGACGACTACTTTCATTAATGATTACACAAATTTTAAAGAATCTTTTATTTCTTTTAATAGAGATGTATGCATCGAAATTCCGGATGTAATTAGCTCTTCCAAACCTGAATTCAATTATCCAATACATATTCCATTAGAAAGAAAATCTGTTTCGAGTTTCATCCGAAGAAGAATTTCAATAAATCTAAGTAGCCCGAATTATAACTCGAATATTCAGTATCCAAGAGTCAAGCATTTCAAGTACTTATTACCTGAATTGGTAATAGAGCCCTACCAACGATTAATGAGTTTTGCAATAGAAGTATGCATGATTCCATCTATTTGGTATATAGAGATCATTCACTGTATGCATATGGGTATGGCTCCATTTTTTACAGGCGCACTCATGAGCTATAATTTACAAGATATTATAGGTGCATCAATCATGTCAATGGGATATAAGGATGAAAAATTTTCAATTGATAACTGCAAGAATTCGGTGTCTATTGTTGCGGATGATCAAATATCTCCTTACTATGAAGAAATATGCAAAAAAGTTGAGTCTTGCATAATATCAAGACCATTTAATAATGGGCCTTTTTCAAGGTTAAAAACTGAACTTCAAGAAAGAATCAATAGATCATATAGATTAATTAAGCCAATTGATGGATTTTTGGACCCTAAATCCTTTGCAAGATTTGCAATATTAACAACTATCTCAATCATTCCTAATAATAAATTTTTATCTAGGGTTTCTTCCGAAAAAAATTTCTTGGTAATTAGGTCAATGCTTTCTTCTATTGGATATTATGCTCTTTCAAGTATTGCTGGACTAAAATTCATATCGGAGTTTTCTGTCGCAAAATTTTTTTCAAAAATGATACCAGAATGGCTATCTATGACGATACCTAAATTTCAGAAAAACTGCATAAGTCAACTAGCTTTCTTTTCAAAAGCAAATGCTCAATCATATGAATTGTTTAAATACTTTTGCCAAGAAGTATTTTCCTCGGGGTTTATTTATGAAAATAATAAACTTTACATTAAATTAGAGAAAATGGATTCAGTTTATCCCCAGAGGGTATTACACGCTCATTATCCTTATTTTATTCCAAGTATGGCTAAAAGAAAGCTTTACACAGAATATGATAATTCATGGGCGGCTGCATCAACAACTGAATCATTTAAGATACCTTCTATAATGGAAAAGCCTAATGAAGGATTTTCAAAGATATATTTCACAAAACAATACAGAAAAACTAGAAGGAAAGCCATCAACGGGCAGGGGATTGGACCTTTGGAGAATAAATATAAGAAACGTACAACTAAATATAAAATCAAAAGCAGGTTAACTAAGGTTTTATGCTCTAAGAAGACAAAAAACCATATTGATATAATGAACCATGTTAAAAAATGAAGCTTTGGCAAAAAGTTGCTGTTTTATAATTCGTTTAATATGGACATAACGCTTTGACCATTCAAAATTTTTAATTAACTTCATCAGTGAAGTTAGGTGCCATATGAATTACAAAATGATTTTTGTTTCGATTTCGAATTATAAAATATAAATTAAAAAAAATGTGTAGTCTAACTGTAAATTTTTGTTAAGCCTAAAAAAATGAAATTTACTGTGTTTTACATAAAAATTACAGCTTTTTTTTTCTTGTACTAATTAACATAATAATTGGTAGTTATTTAGCAGCTTAATAAAAAAGTATCATTCGGATTTTATTTTAGTACATATTTTATTATGCACTTAAATACTGTTTTTAATAATGATTTTCAAGGTATTTTTTTTAGGTATTTATAAAAAATATGGTTGTACAAGAATGATTATAGTACTTAATTTAATTAAAATACTAGTTTTCCCACAGATTCTATAACTTTAAATACCAACATTTTGATTCCCGGATTAAAGTTTAATAATGCATTCTGATAGAGTAACTTGAGTTGAATATGTAAGCTACTACGATATAAATCTAATATTACTACTATGAAGAACAAATTACATTTGCAGTGATTTTAATTCAGTTAACGCGGTTCTCAGAGTATTTAGAAGTATTTATATCTTTGGGGTTAAGAAAAACCATCAAATTCAAAGTTGGAAATCTTTTAAATAAAACATTTATACGTTCTTATATTTATTATAGTTCAATTAGAACATAGAAACACAAATAAATTGTATTTTCCAAAAATTATGGCGATAAAGTAAAATTACATCGCAGTAGATTACATAGATGGAAAACAATATGTTTATCCAAAGAATAACTGCCAATTAAGCATAGTTATTTAAAAATGACATTAATAATTAGTATTTTAAGTATAAAGGAACTTAGGAGTGATTTGTTGTAGATAATTGAATTAATTTAAAAACAAAAATATAAGAATTGCAACAGAGTACATCGAATCATGCAAAAAGTAAATAATTATAACGCAATAAAGTATAATAACTTAGTAGTGTTTTATTTGTAGAAACTGGCGGATTTTGCATTTCTTATATTAATATTTGTCTGATTGCATTTAACATTTTCCGATACTAGCGGTAAAATTAATGGTTAGGTGGGCGTGTCTATTTTAGCAGAGGTAAAGACAGAACAGCCTAAACTAAGTAAAGATATAATAATATAAGTTAGTGGTAGAGTAACGATCTTAGTTAATTATACGTATATATTTATATTCTATGTTAATATAAATATTTACAAATTAATTATACAATTAACAGAACAAAGGTAGACTTATACCTATGTATCAAAGGGAAAATAATTTGAGTAACACGATACTAATAGTTCTAATTAGAGGATACGTATATATCTATTTATAAAAAAGCAGGGTAGAATATTGTAGTAACACTGTATACCACTGACGAATTATTCACTTTACTTAATATTTAAGGACGAGTTAATTTATTTTTATATTTTTATAAAAGTTAACTCAACTATTTAAGTTGCAATTGGATACATTGAAATTATTGTCAGAAAGTTTTCTGGAAAATGTTCAGGAAAACTTTGAGTATTTTTACACTCTTAGTTGTTTTGGCTGGTGTAAGTGCAAGTTATGTTTCACCTAGAGCATCTAGAACTTCCAGATTTCCACAAACAAAAACAATTGAGCCCGATCATTCTGGCGTATACCTAACTCCAAATGTAAAACCATCCGATTCTGAATTAAGAAATAGACTTTTTGGTGCACCTGGTCAATCACCAGCTGATTTATCTTCAGCTGTCCAGGTTATTCTTAAAGAGGAAGATTCAGGCTCTCTTACCATCCAAACATCTGGATCTCAGGCATTCACTAAGAACGCCCTCTTCTATTACCCTCTAATTTCTCCAACTAAAAGGGGAATCGTTGGCTTTTGTGAGGAGGACTCTAAACTTATCGATAACATTGAGAGTACACTGTTGCTTGAGGCTGAACCAATCATAACTTCTCTCCCTGATACAGATGCAAAGAAGGTTTATTCTGAAGTTTTGGGTTATATGAAATCACTTTGTAAGACACAAAAAGAGAAGTTAAATAACCTCAAAGCATCCTTATCTGATCTCTCTTTGGATGAGGAGGTGGATGAGAGCACATCTACTAGGGCATTTGTTCTTGCTAAGGAAGATGATATCCTTGTCACTACTACATTTATGTTGATCGCTCATGCGTCTCCCTATCCTATTCCTGGAAAGTCACCTAAGGTACCGAGGGACTTGGAAGGTTTGAACAATTATTTGAAGGAGCAATGCTCTATGATTGAGTCACAACTTGGATATATTGATATGAATAGTGGCAGAATTGACAGAATTCCAGTGCTATACCAGCGTCAACATGCCCAAAGAATTCGTGAGAAGCTAGTTTCGGATATTGAGCAAGAATTAGATCTCTGTAAGGCTTTCTTCAAGGAGTTATCAACTGCTGACAAGGTTACTGATGAACTAGTTTCCAAGGTGAACTCACAATCACAATCAATTGATGATATTAATGCAAATAGTTTATCATTGGCATATCATTTGGATAAATATTCTCCTCTACTCCCCAAATGGGCGAGAGATCAGACTAAGGATCCATTCATAGTCCAAAGCCCTGAAGGTTATGGTATTGTTATGTCTGAACCAAACAAAGAACTTTTAGAATTCCACGAAACAGTTGTTCTTAAGAGGGCAGAAGAAGGTGATAAGGAAGCAGAAAGAGCTTTATTTGTTCAGAGAACTGCAGTCTCCGTTCTTGAGCATCGTGAAAGGACAACCAATTTCGCTGCTCTCCAGTTTTTCACTACTTTAGAGTCCAAGGCCATGGGTACACTTTCAAAGTCTTCAACAGTTGTAGACCCCAATGCAGATTTCTCCACTAATGAGATCGAATCTGATATTGAAGATTCCTCTGTTAGAGAATCTTCCCCTGTGTTAACACCAAGTAGAAAACTCGCAGAAGCTATTTCCGAAGCAGAAGAAGGAGATGATGATGAGATGCCTGGTTTACAGGAAGTACCTGATCCACGGGTCTTGACTCCAGAGGAAATATTGAGCAAGGTCGCAGCTGGTCAAACATATACCCCCGCTCAGTGTTCTTCATTAACATGCCTCTCCGGTCCCTCATGTATTAAAAACAAGGACGGGTCACCCAAGTTATGCTACAAAGCAACGTGCGTTAAGAAGGATTGTAGCCATGTTGCTGTGCATACTGTGGATTGTTCCAATGCAAAGTGTGACAAAGGTTCATGTAAATGTGGAAAATGCGTTGGCGGTGAATGTAAGACTGGAAAGTGTGTAGGAGGGTCTTGCCAGTCAGGTTCATGTTCTTCCACTAGATGCGTTGGTTGTACTACAGAGGTTCCAAGACTTGAAGGCTGTGTCGCACGCCCTGCTCGCTGCACCGGAGGTTCATGTTCTCCAGCTAAGGTTAGGGGTGCTAAGTGTGTTAAACGTGAAGTTTTACAGGATTATCATTGTGCAAAGCAGGAGTGTTCCAAGGGTGAGTGTGTTAAAGGTGAATGTAAGAGAGGAAAGTGTGTCTCTGGTGATTGTTCCCCATGTAGATGTTACTCAGATGAATGCGTGGCTCCAAGATGTCAACCTGGGTCTTGTACACCAGGAACTTGCACTACTGGCTCATGTAATATGGGCGAAAGTCAGACTGGCTGCGAGAAAGGATCATGTAAGGGAGGCTACTGTATTGGACCTAAGTGCAGTGGCAATGAGTATAATGGATTCAAGTGCAAGGGCTCAGAATGTACTCCTGCTAGGTGCCATCCATCTTGTAAGGGTTGCAGTTGCACTACAGCCAAGTGCACTGGTGGTGAGTGTACCCCAGCTAAGTGTGTAGGAGGAAAGTGCGGCCGCGTTCACTGTGATGGTTGTTCCAACTCTTTATGTTACCTTGAAGGTGCCAAGTGTGTTCCAGCAAGATGTAGAGGTGTAAAAGTTATACCTGCTCGCATCGTCGGCCGTGATGGTAGAGCTGTGGGCACATGCAACAGTTGCTCGAATGGATCTGGATGCGCAAAAAAATCAAGTTACAACAAACCAGATTACTGTGTACGCGAAAAACCGGAAGAAGTTTGCGGAGCTCCTTCCTGTAAAAAGCGCAAGTGTGAAGGGTCCAACTGTTATGATTCGAAGTGCAAAGGATCTGAGTGTACTAGAGCTACCACTACTGGATTCAGCACTACTACTACCACCACCAGACCTACTAGGTACACTACTACTACTACTACCACCACCAGACCTACTAGGTACACTACTACTACTACCACCAGAGCTACTACTACTACTACCACTACCAGAGCTACTACTACTACCACCAGAACTACAACCACTACAACAACCACCACAACAACTACAACTACCACTACTACCACCAGAGCTACTACCACTACTACTACCACCAGAGCTACTACCACTACCACCACTACTACCACTACTACCACCAGAGCTACTACCACTACTACCAGAACTACTACCACTACCAGAACTACTACCACTACCAGAACTACTACCACTACTAGAACCACTACAACTACTAGAACCACTACAACTACCAGAGCCGTTTTTACCGGTCTCAGAACTTCCACAACAACGGTCTCGACGTCTATTTCTACTGGACCGTCTCGTAGATTACTAGCTCAAGTACCGGAAGATGAAACAGGTTATGTGAAGAGACCAGAATCAAGAAGACCAGAATCAAGAAGACCAGAATCAAGAAGGCCAGAATCCAGATTACCAGAATCAGGCAGACCATCCTCTAAAAGTACAAACGGTTGTGGAAAGTGCTCGGGTGAGTGCTGCAAGTGTAAGAGCGGCAAATGCAAGAGTTCTGGTTGCTCTTGTGGATGCGTTGTTGGTTGTGCCATGGGCTGCTGTAACGGTGGTGCCAATGGTACTCCTGATCCAGTAAGATTAGCATCGGAGGCCGAAAGCAGAATAGAATAAGTCTATGTGGTTTGGCGAGTATCTGGCGAGGCTGAATGGACTTTCTAAAAGACCTGTATCTGGTGTTAGAGATGTATTCGGATATTCCAATAGTATTAACATTCACTCAGAATTACAGGTTTGCCAGTTTCAAGTTAAGATACCAGACCCAGTTATATACGTTATTTCGAAGATGACATTTTAAGGTGGCCTTTCTAATAGGCAATTATCTCTTAGCTTACCATATTCTTCACAACCATGAGACTTGTCAAAATTCTTTAAATTGAAAATTGAAGCATTGGTGAGCAGTTTTATTTCGGACTTGAAGATGTATAACTAGATTCCTGTCTACAGGTTTGGAAGGAGTTGTTAGTATTCTCTTTCCGTCCTGACAAATTGCAAGTTTATAGTAGTGATGCCACAGATTTACAAGTATTCTAATTTTTACGTATCTCTTAACTATCTAGGTCTTTTCTTTTGACTGTTTCGTTAGATTGTATTTTACGTGGACGCGTGAATTACTCGCCTTTTTCATATGGCTCTCATCTAGTGATTTCTCAAAAATCACCCTTTTCAACAAATTCGATTTCTCCGATCTAGGTGTCTCATTAACATGGTTTTCGGTAATTAAATTTTTGAAATTTACTTTCAAATTAATATACTCTCCATTAAAATCAGTTGGCTTTTCGAGAGCTTAAATTCTTTTGCACCATTTTCTATCTCTGCATCACCTATATTGTGAGAAGTGTCAACAGAAAGTTTGATTTTTTTGGTCCAAACCTTTCAATAACATCTTTCTCCGACTATACAAATGAAATTTCATTGAAACCTACAGGCTAAACAAAGCTTAATTTCGCCAGCAGTTTTTGATCATCAAATGAAAAACAAAATAGATTAAGTTTGGCTTTAAAGAGAGCATTATTAAATGGAAAATTTGTTCTTATCCAAATATTAGATAAAGTTTCTCTTGATATAATTGCCAATGCTGTCGAACATCATTGCTGATTACTTAAATTCATTAATATTTTACAAAAATAGTTTATTTTTGTAACTTTTTTTAATGCCTAAGCTATTTAACGTTAAAAAATTCAATTTAATTTGCAATTGAGCGCTTTGTGGGGGCTAACAAAATTGCATGTAAAAAACTTTAGAAAAATTATAAAATTTTTTTTTAATAAAAATGAAGAAATGAGTGAAAATGATAATATCCCAGATATTTTATTGACCAATAAATCATGGGGGTCTTGTAAGTTTAGTTTTGAGAGGTTGAAAGAAATAAGCATTTGCCTTTCAAATTTAAACATAAATATCAAATTACCAATTTTTGAAATACTTATACAACAAGAAGATTTACAAAAACCGTTTAGTCGCTATAAAAGCATATTGTTAAATTGTATTTTGGACTGTATTAGGCTTGCTCTGCCTATTTCAACTGATTTTTTTGAAAACGTAAAATTAAAAAACGTTTTCAACTCACCGAACAAACATAAAAGTAATTTGAAACAATCAAATGCTGAAATAATATCTGAGATTATTCTTTGTGGATTGATAGAGCACATTAAAACTATACTTGAGAAATATAAGACTATTGACAGTAAAATAAATAGTTCAAATAAAAGTTGGTCAAAATACATATATTCCATTGAAAGAGCCACTGAAAAAAATTCCAAGTTATTAATATTTTTGATAGAAAATATTCACGAAAGTATAAGAAAAGAGCAATTTCTTTTAATTTTTACCATGCTATTGGATCTATTCGAGAATTCTGTGATTCAAAATAATATTGAAATGATAAATATTTGCAAGTATGCTATTTCTAGTATCCTTAGCTATTCTGGTACTATCAGTATAAAAAATGAACTGACGCTAAATTTTCTTTTGAAACTTATAAATTTATTCCAATCATCTAAAACTACGAAAATTGCTGATTTTTTCCCCCATATTAGTGGAATATTATCAAATGTGGGAGTAAGTGGGATTTCATATATTACTAATACGATTCTAACCGAATCTATTAGATTTTTGAGGTATAAGACAAAATTTTCTTTTGATTCTAAAGGTTTAAAGGGTAAAGGAAATGATTGGTGGAGAGATGATTCTGTGTTAGTTCCAGATTTATTAAGGAAAAGTAGATATGAGAAAGTTAAGGATATTCAAACGATAATAATTGATGTTATTCACCTTTTAGGAAGTATAAATGAAGAATATATTCAATCAGTTATCAGTCAGATGATTTGCGAACTTCAAGAGACCGATGATATGCTTCGTTTTGAAACAGTAAAAATGGTTACTAAATTTATTTTACTTGATATTAAATCGGAATATGATACCACTTTTCAAGGATCTAAGATAGAACATCAAATAAATACAGAGAAAGAAAGTAAGCTAAAAAATCAGCTCATAGAATTCTGGCTTTCAAGATCAAATGATAGAGAGGATGATATCAGAACAGAAGTTCTTGAAGGAGTTGTAGAAGCTGTGAATATTTTTTTGGAAAAGTCAGAATTTGGATATTCTTGTGAGAAATACATTAAATTTATTATTCAACAAAAAAATATTACTTGCCCTAACATACGTGAAAATATGATTAAAGCAGTTTCCGTTTGGCTTAAAAACAAAAAAAAACAACCAAATTCAAATAAATTAATAGATGACAGCATCCAATATTTATTAAGGCACATTTGCGATAGAAATAGAAATATTAGAATTTATTTAATAAAACACTTAAAAGGATATAACGAAATCCCAGAATTATCGAGAAACTTGTGGTTATTATGGTATGTTTCATTCAAACAAAGAGATTTGCAAATGAGAATAATTATTGAGGATATCCTAATTGAGATTAATCAATTGGAAGCACTTGAATTGTATTCACCCATTAAAAAAACTTCAGAAACTCTTTATGGCGTAGAAAAAGCTGAAAATAAATCAAATGCAACAATATACAAAATAATAAAGACTTTTAATTATCAAAGGTTAACATTACTTAAAAGCTTTAGGTTATTTTTTTGTTTGTTATTTTTAGTTCAATTTCACAAAAATAATAACTTAAGCAAATATCTTGAATCATTGAAATTGGAAATCACAACTCAAATTGAACATTTTTTTATTGAAAATGACAAAAATTCAAAAAACAATGCTATACTAATCGCAAAAAATATGCTTACACAAATCCAAAACTCGTTGATTTCAAAGGATTGTTTTATTAAATGGGCAATTATACTCGGTATGAACATTTGGAACAAAGATTCTCAAATCGAAAATCAATCAATTATCGAAAGTTTAATAGAAAATGTAGGATTAGATCAAGTTGAAGAATTTAAAAAGATTATTCGTTACTTGAGTATATTTAAATTCAATCCCGAGAATGTTAATTGTAAAGTATTATGCACCATTTTTTCTCCTAATTTCGAGATTACAAAAGACAAATTACTGACCGAAGATTACACTGAATCATTTGTGGACGGTTTAGTTACTTTGATCTTAAGATTGCAATTTAAATATAAAGTTAATTTGGTAAACTATATTTTGAGCAATCCAGAGCTTAATAATTTGAGTGGTGAAGAGATTGTAAAACTGATAAATGGTGCAATTAACATCTTCAATCAACAAGAAATATTCAAAGTATATGAAAATTTTTATTTTAGCTCAAAAAATATTTTCAGAAAAAAACTTACGAGATATCTAAGAGAAATAAATTCCATGTCAGATGAAATGAATGAAGTCTTTAATAGATCATCTGCCAATAACTGTTTTATTTGTGATAATTATCAAGGAAATCATTTTATTGCTGAAGTAATTCCCGAAAATGAGATGAAAATTGTAGTCAAGGATACAATATATCAAATATTTCCGAAAATTTCTATTTCAAGTATTTTTTGCAGTTATTCAGATTTCCAAACTTACCTCGATTCAAATATCTCAAGAAAGAAATATAAACATTTAAATACAGAAAAGAATTGGGAAATATTTATTTTACGTCTACAAGCAGAAAAAATAGCACAATACGAATCCTTAGAAACGAACGATGCCGACCAAATATTAAATAAATTGATTTGTCTTATTGAGGAAACTCTAATGAATTCAGAGTTTAAAGATGATCGGTATATTTTATTAACAAAGCTGATTGGAATAGGATGTTTATTGTTTTTCAAAATAAAAACTGTAGACGAAACATTATTCAGTAAATTCTTTGATATTTATTACAATTTCAATAAATTATATAAACCAAATATGGAATTTAACTTAAATAAGCCGTCCTCCACACGTTTATACTCTGAAAACAAATTATTTTACATTTATTTTACACATAAAATTGAACCTAGTTCACATGGATCTATTGGAGTTAATTTGTCCTCATTTGAGGAAAATATATTTGTATTCAATTTGTATTTTTATTTCGAACTAACCAATTATATTTGTCTTTCAGAATTAAAGAATTTTTTCAGAAAAAACCACCTAAGGTTATTCGAATTGTGTCAAGAATTTTGTAATAATAGGCCGGATTGTTTATTATTACTAATGAATTCACGAATTTTAAATCCAGATAAAAATGAAAATATACATAACATCCTGTCAACCGCATTGGGAAGATCATTGGGAATATCTTTCATACCCATATTAAGCCAAAAACTCAGCGAAGAGCTGGAATCTCAAACAAATTTTAAAGAAATAGAGAAAACTATTGAAAGAACTATAAACATATTTTTTGGTTCAGTAATATATTCAAAAATGATTAAATATGATCAGTTGTATTGTATACTTGATTGCATTATTTCTGTTTTTCTTTATTATACATCCAAAATAAATCATTTCAATTTGGAATCAATTAATTGCTCTATACATTATTTTGTAAAAATTATTTATGACCAACTATTTGAGAAGTTAAAAAATAATAAAAATGTTTCAGAGCAACTCAAAACTATAGGAATTTATTGTACCGAACTTCTTGAAGAGATAGGTTTGAAATATAATTGTTTGCCAGATAATGAAAACAACTCTGAAATTAATGATTTCCAAATCTCTGATATTTGCAAGGGGGTTCAATTTCATATTTCATATTTTTTTGCAAGTAATGACGACAAAGAAGTGTTTACCCAAGAAAATACAGATACATTTGGCAACTGGAACTACATAAAAAGTACACGCAAATTTAAAATACCATCGTATCTATTTTCTAGAGTAGAAACGAAATCCAAAATTGACAATAAATTCAATTTTAAATGGAATATCCCCAAAAAAAATCAGTGTAGAACAATTCAAGGTAAAGAAATTAGAAAAATATTTCCCAATAAAGTCAGAAAACTAGCTGATTCAAATATAAGAATAGATTATAGGAATTACAATGATCAAAATTTGGTAAGAAATGACGATAAATATGACTCAGATTCTTCAAACCTTTCCGAAAACAGTGGAGACGAAAACTGGATTGGAAATGTATCATTCAAAATTGGAACTCTAAAAGAACTTCGAAGGTCAAACCGTCTTAAATCACACTAAAATATATTGATCGATATTTTAATTTAAAAATAAAAGGAAATTTGTTCACAGAGATCTTAAATATACAGTTGAGCGGGATCATTATTTTTTTTTTTGCATAAATATTGATAAAAATTTCATGAATAATTAACAGGAATGCAAATAAATATTGGCAAAAAAAAACAGTATTGAATATATATTGGCGATAAATCACAAAATGCTAGGTTATAGTGGTCTTTCAATAGGAATAAGCGACGTGAAAAAAGTGCAAATTTCTCAAGCAAATCCAGTTCAACTTTCGAATATTCTTCTAAACTTGCGTTATAAAGCGTTTTCAGAGTTAAGCAACACAATTTACACATATCAATCAGATTACCAATATCAGTACAAGTATTACTTGGCAAAGTTGTCACGTTATGAAGATTTAGAACATACTGTTACACTCAAGCTCTGTTCAATGTTACCTGAAGTTAGGCAAAGGATAAACTCGGGTTCAACTCTAATATTACAAAATTACTCTGACGAGGAAATATACTACTCACAGTACCCAATCCCACACAATATATTTGTGGATGAGATACCTATTTTCAGAGAATTTACTTTTTTTCTTTCACTTAGAAGGTCATTGTTAGATTTAAGAAAAAAAATATGGAGACTCTATAGTATAATAGAAACTAAGAGCTCAGCTATAAAGCTTTGGGAAAGTGAATACCAAGAAGCAATACTAGAAAAGGCTGAAAACGAATATATTTATGGCTTAACAACCAACGATTATGGAAGAAATATTAAGGATTATGCAGAAAAGCTTAAGCAAAAAAGGTCTACTGAGTTCAGAAAAGCTAAAGAAATGATCGTTCTAAATAATCTAGAGAACAGGAATAATGAGGAACTTGAAAAAATTTACAGTGACAATGAGAATGATCACACTAAGCAAAGGGATAGCTGCTTGATCCTACCAATTAAGAGAAGAGTTAGTCTTCATTGTTCAGTCAAATCAGAAAGTCCGAGCCGGGAGGCTCATCGACGGGAAAGCCCCAATAAAAATCTGAATGCGGGGAGAAATTCAAAGAAAGTTGGAAATATAGATAATGAGGTAGATTCGATAATTCCAGACTCCAATAGGATCAAAAAAAAGTTAAATAAGCTTCCTCCAAAGCCCGAAAAAACCGAACTATAGATTAAGAAAACGTATTAATATTAAAAAAAACTAACACTAGTAAAGTTAGATTTATCTAAATGTAAGACACATTACTTCTTCTTGGATGAAGTCTGCTTACTTCCTGTAGATTTCTTGGTAACTTTTGGTTTCTCTTCGTTCTTCTTCTGTTGTTCTTTCTCAGCAATTACACTCTTTACCACTTTTTGCTCCTCAAGTAAGAATGCCCTTAAAATTCTTTGTCTAACACAAGTCGAGCATTTAGTTCCTCCGTATGCACGGGCTACGGTTCTTTCACGTTTTTTAAGATGTTTCATTTCATATGGGGCACATGCTGGAATTCCTG
Organism: Cryptosporidium ubiquitum; assembly: GCF_001865345.1. Taxonomy (NCBI): domain Eukaryota; phylum Apicomplexa; class Conoidasida; order Eucoccidiorida; family Cryptosporidiidae; genus Cryptosporidium; species Cryptosporidium ubiquitum. The sequence goes on along the minus strand of NW_021639817.1, from coordinate 557,637 downwards.
CTAAAGGTTTCTTACAATCACCGCATTTAGGTCGGGAATATACCTTTCCAATGTTGTGAATCAGATTTCTACCACCTGGAGTCTTTACAACACGAACTCTGTTAGATGGAGTATTGTAACGGCACTTTCTGCGATAAGTCACTCTTGGAGACATTTTCCGAAATTATATATTGATTAAAAATAGTAAAATCGACAGTATATTTACACCTTGAAATTCGTAAAAAGAAGAACGTATCTCCACAGCCTTGAATCTCTGATATATATTATATCCTATATTTACTTTCGAGAGAAATGCCAAGGTTTCCTCTGACTTTCGTAAATGTTTAAAGAATTTCTATGTAGTTTACAACAATTCAAGAAAATTTATTCAAACCGCCAACTATTTAATTTAATTAGCCATTACAATTGTATATTTATTCTTTTAAAAAAGTAATAATATACTTGAATCTTGTTATTTTGATTTACTAAATTATTTGCCAGCTTATGTAGCCCTGTTATTACAGAGACGCCGTCCCATTCAAATAATATTATTAAAAAGATAATACTAATTATATTTTCAATACGTAATTATGTCTAGCTTTATTTATTCTATGATTCCTAATTGATTTAAACAAATGTACCCCGCCCGTGTTAAGTCGGTAACGAAGACATTAATGCATGGCGGCAAGGGCGGCGTATGGATTTTTATTAATATAATTTTTAATTATAATAAATAATTAGATATCGTTATATTACAATGAATGCGTAATTAAAAAAAAAATTACGTAAATATTAGGTACATGGTTTGCATGTAATAATTTTTTGCAAAACAGTATTTAATAAAACAAAATAAAATTAAATATTAAAAGGATTTGGAATGAAGATTAATAAGTCTGAAGATCCGAAATATCTTATTTAGATATAAAGGCGACCAGACTTTTTAATACTAATAGACATGAGTATATAATGCATGTATATTTAGTGCTAGTTGCTTTATCTATTCAATGTATACGTAACGTGAGTAATATGACCTAGTAATATTGTATTGTTATTATAAGACAAGTACCTACGAATAAGAAATGGATAATAATTTAGGCACTAACAAAAGGTATGTCTCTAAATGCATCCATAAAAAAGAGCATGTGGCTCTTCGTAGCCCAAAACAAAACACCAGCAAAACTTATATCAGCAATATATTATTTTGCAAAATAATGTTGATTAAAGAAAGAATAAATATTTGGTGTAGGAAATATTTGAATATACAACCATTATTTAGAGCCCAAGACAATGTAGTAATATCTTCTCCTGTAGCAGAAAGTTCATTAAGAAGCATTTATGGAAGGGCCACTTCAAATGTTGCATCAACCAACCATTCTGATTCTACTTCAGGAATGAATATGTCTTCAAACAGTCATTCAAACGATATATCACAGCAAGAGCAAGCTTCAGAAGATTCACTTGTACAACTAGTTTGTAATTACCCTGAAAAAGCGATTTGGTTTTTATCATGTAATTTATTAATAGGAATGGTATTTTTCTTATCTTTTGGATTAATCTCAACAGGTATAACACTCAAAAGTTGGAGATCGAGCTTCAATAGCAGTCCTTTTTTATGTGTTTGGTTATTGATTCATGGGTCTCTTCAAATAATACAAGGAATATTCAGATGCTATTATAAGATTATCCTTAATAGAGAAAGACCAAATTCGACTAGTGTTAGAGTAATTCAAATTTTACAGGCAGTTAGACGACTCACTACAAATAGAGCATGGAAAATAGGCAAGATATTTTCGTTCATTTATTATATTTGGTTCATATTCGGATTTTATTGGATTTTATCCGTAAGACCAAATATTGAGGTTTTCTCAAACCAATCCAGGGGGTTTTCAAGTAGCCTCAGCGATTCACAATTAGCAGATTATTCATTAATCACTGGTCACAGATCATACTTATTACTAGACAATAATTCATTATACTCATTAAAAGACCTTATTAAAGTTGATTTTAGGTCAGGGATATGGTCCTTATATCTAATTATTATGCTTATATGTACATTTAGAATAATATCCATGGTCAGTTTCTTTTACTTTATCTTCCCTAATGTTGTTTCAAGTGAATATTCGGATAATAAATTAAGAGCCTGTACAATTAATAAACTCGAATCCCTTCCAGTAAAACCATATTTTGAATGGAAAAAATTAAAAGATGATGAATTGATACTTAACAAACATTCATTTTTGCAAGATAATTGCATTATTTGTTTAAACGATTTTTCTTCATTCGAAATGGCACGTTGCCTCCCTTGTAATCATGTTTTCCATGAGGATTGTATAGATATGTGGTTACTTAGAAATGCAGTTTGCCCCTTGTGCCAAGCGTCCTTAAAATGAAAAGAGATCAAACTAAAGAAAGCTGGATGTTGAAAAATTGGACATTTTCAGTATTCTAAATTGAATTATTTTATTTAAGTTGGATTTAGTATTGATGTAAGAAAATTTTAATCAGCTTTTCCATATATTGAGCTTAGGTATTTCTAATCTAATTTCTTAAACTTCTAGTGAAATCACATATTTAACTAAATAACTTCGTTTTTTTATTAATCTACAGTTCCTCTTAATTTCTTTTTTTTTCTTTTTCTGTTCTTTTGTTTTTTTCTCTTTCTTTTTTTTCTGCTTTAAGCTCTTCAAAAGTCTTATCTGCTTTAGTTGCAATTCTCCTAAATAAAGGTTCTCCAATCAAAATTGGTGTGTTAGGCTTAATATTAGAATAATTTGTATCAATCTCTGGGATCGTCTTTTGTTGAGTCCCAAGCCTATTAAAAACTTCTTTACATGCCAAAGTGGTGAATGGACTAAGTAAAATTGAAATATAATAGGAACCTTCTAATACAATTCTAATAATCTCTATCCTTTCTTCTTCAGATTTTTCGTTATCTTTGTTCCAAGGCGCATGGTCAGTAAGGAACTTGTTAATATTTCTTGACAAATTCATTGCAATTTGTGCACACTCGTCAAGACGAAAACCGCGCCAAGCCAAATAATATTCTTCAAAAACTGTTTCAATATCTATTGGCTTTTCCAAAAATACAGATGTAGATGAAGAAGGTGCCACTCCTTGGCAAAATTTATGTGCTAAATTTGTAATTCTAGAAATAAGGTTCCCAAAAGTATCCGCTAATTCGCCGTTATTATAATCCACAACAGAAGAAGGTTGATATTTAATATCATTTCCGTATCTCCCTTCTCTAGCTAAGTAATATCTGAACGAGTCAGAGCCCATTTTATCGATTTGTTCTAACGGATCCACAACATTTCCCAAGCTTTTGCTCATTTTTTTACCATCTGGAGCAGTAACAAATCCATGAGAGAATATTGTTTTTGGCAAGCTAAGTCCGACACTTAATAGCATCGACGGCCAGATTACAGTATGAAACCAAGTAATATCTTTACCCACAATATGAATAGTATTTCCCCAATACTTCTTAAATAACGAATTTTCGTCACAACTATCAGAATTATGCCAATTTAAACCGGTGATATAATTTGTTAAAGCATCAAACCAAACATACATAACGTGTTCCTGGTCATTCGGAACAGGGACCCCCCAAGAAAAACTGGTTCTACTTATAGATAAGTCTTCTAAATTGTCGCCCAGGGCGTCTAATCTAGCTAATATGCTTTCTCTGCTTGATTCTGGTTGGATAAAATCGGGATGGTTAATAATGTGGTTTTTTACTGATTCAATGTATTTAGATATTCTGAAAAAATACGAAGGCTCCTCCATCTTTGTTAAAGGTAACCCTGAAACTGGGTCAGTGTAATTTAGCATCTTAGCCTCTAATTCAGTCATAAAACTTTCTTCCCTTATGTTATACCATCCATCATATTTCCCAAGGTAAATGTCACCTTTCGCCTCACAACGTTTCCACAGCTCCTTACAGGACTCATAATGATCAATATCAGTTGTCCTAATAAATCTATCTGCGTTAATTTGCAGACTTTCATTCATGCTTTCGAACTGTTTTACATTTTTGTCGCAGAGTTCTTTCGGCGAGAAACCATTTTTTTCCGCAGTAGTTGCAATTTTTTGTCCATGTTCATCTGTTCCTGTTTGAAATCTAACATCAAAGCCAAACAACTTTGCAATCCTGACAAGAATATCGGAAGTTACAATCTCGTATGCGTGACCCATATGGGGGGCTCCATTTGTGTAGTTTATTGCTGTTGTAAAATAATAACTTTTGTCTCTTGAATTTTTGTATGTAGGAATCTTTTTATCCATTCTGTCTATTATCAAACAATCTTCTCAATAAGAAAAATAATTTTAAAAGCTTCACTTTTATTAAAAAAAAAAGAAATTTTTATTTAGAAAAAAACCGTAGATCTCAAGTATTTGAATTTCCCTCGCATTTTTTTTGACATCCCTCCAATAACCAAAAAACTTCAATTCTAACTAAACCAACTCTAAGACGAAGTCAAGATCGCACAATAAAAAAAAATTTAGATCGAAGAAATAAATAAGAAAATTCCTAGAATTTAAGTCTAGCCATTTCATTATATCGCAATTCTAGACAATTATATAGTAAAACGACTGAGTCATTTTACATGATAAATGCAAAGTTCCTCATAAATTAAATGGAATTCAGAATGATCAAAATAACTAATTTTTGGAACCTACACGTAATTTTCTGCGAGCTAACTGTCTTTTTGTGAGCTTAATAACCTTCTGGCCCTCGATATTCTTTGGCTGCTCTACTGCATCGTCTATCTCTTTGAAAATGAGTTGGATATTACATGGCTGACTTTTGAAAGGAGTAATACGCCCATGGGCCCTGAAAGTTCTTCTTCTGTTGAATGGAGCATGAGTGATTACGGCAGAAACGAGCATAAGACGGTCAACATCTAAACCCTTCATGTCACAGTTACTTTCTGCGTTTTGTAAAAGGTCCAATAAGAATCTACATGACTTTTCTGGAAATCTTCCTTGAGTAAGCTTGAATTCATTCGCCTTTGCAGTTCTTCCAACACCTCCGTTGTATCTTCTGAATGGAACGCACCTCTTCTTTGCAATTACATCCAATAAATATTGGCGAGCATCTAGTAGATACATTCCTTTGATGGCAGTTGCTGTCTCATAAGTATTCTTGTAACTGAGACGAAGATCAGTACCCTTGCAAATTACGCTTTTAGAGGGAGTGTCCGGTTTCACAGCATATCTAACCATCTTTTATTTTCAGTCTTGCTCAAAGTTTCTCCTGTTATGTCAAAAATATACCTTGAGTTTTCGATGAAATTTAATCAGTATAGAATTTGATCGGAATTACAGCGCTTATATTACTATTCAATAATAATTATCTTTCTAAAGCGATGCGTATTGCAGCAATAGAATATTAATTAGCTTAAAAACATACATAATTATAGCCTGTCTCAGTAAGAGACGTAATTCTTGTTGACAATAGACATTTGCGTTAAATCTGTTTATTTATAATAAAATATGAAGTGCCCGCTTAAATCTGCAACTTAATGATACCTATTGTGAGTTCTGGAAACAAAGATCAATGTTAATATTTTCATCATGATCCTTCATTAAGAAGGAATCATATTTACACTATACATTATTAAACTTTAGCCAATCCTTGAAATCATGTCTGATTTCTTCAATCTTTTGTCCTTCATTATCTCTCTTTTTTCTCAAAATAATGGAATTTAAGTAATAAACAACAACAGCAGAGATCCAATGTTAGGAATTTAATTGATACTATAGATTACATTTTTTAGAGCACTCATACTATTGTTTCTTTCATCAAATTTTTTAACATCTCAAAATTTAGACTTGGGCCGCCTTGTTCCTTCCCAAATTTCGCTTAACACCTATCACAATTTTTGGCGAAAGTATAGACGGGACATATATTTCTTGAGATTGTGACGAAGTCAATTATAGCTGTAATTGGGATAGTTTAAAGGAATCAAGGACAAAAAGAAGGTTTGAATTGAAAGCAACCAAGTATTAAAGGAGTAAAGCTAAAGAGAGAACTTCAAGAATAATCTGAAAAAGGGCACACTACAATTTATGTCAATACAATAGGTCTGAATTAATTAGTCACAAAACCAAAACAAATCGGCGAAAAAAAATAATCTAATAAAAAGAAGTGTCCCAGATGTCGTCCTCCTGGCAATGCGATGTAGCAAAATGCCAGGAAGTGTTGTCTGTTTTGAGACAGGCTGATTCTTCTGATAGCAGTGTACAGCTGCAAGTAACTAACGCTTTGAATTCCTTCGTAACGAATAGCCCAGATGCACCATGTTACTTTGCTCTTATATTCTCTAATATGAATAATGAGGGGTTGGATGTGCGTCAGAGGGCAGGACTATTATTAAAAAACTATCTTGCACAATACGGATTACCTTCACCCGAATATATAGAGTATCTCAAGATCACATCATTTACTGCATTAAATGACCCTCAGAGGCTAATCAGATCCACAGCTGGCACAATTGTTACTACGTTTGTCAATACAGAACAAGGAAAGCCTTTATTAGTAGAGTCCCTCCGCCATTTATCTCAGCTATTAGATATGGCAACCAATGATAGTATTGACGGCGCATTTGACTGCCTTATAAAGATTTGTGAGGATGAGCTGGAGTCCTGTTTAGGTGAAAATTCAGGTGTATCGGATCATACACGTTCAAGATTAATTTCTTTTCTAGATGCATCACGTCAGTTAATATTGCCTAAACTTTTTCAAATTTCTCAAGGAGAGCACATAATATTAAGCAAAAATGATGTTGCAGTACATCTTAGTTTTAAGTGTATCACTCTATATGCCCAATATCACCTTTTTAGTTCTGGCAACACTCTTCATGACTTATTCACACAATATTGGCAGGTCATTGGTGTTATGGCGAAACAGGAAAACAAACAAATCAGATTGCTATCTATAGTGGGAATTATTACAGTATTGGAAGATGACCCAGAAGTAATTCTTAATGGAGCAGGGGTTAATGTAATTATTGACTTTGTATTATGTTGTTGTGAAGAGAGTAATAGCGACTCATATAATCTTAGGCTGGAAAGTCTCGAGTTTTGGCCATCTTATCTCAGGAATGAGAAAGGAATAAATATTCTTAGACCTTTTCTGCCTAGATTACTTATTTGCTTACTTAAAAACTCTATATTTACGGACTTTGATTACATTGAAATGGACCCATCACACTTTGAGGACAAAACTGAAGATGACCTTCATTCAATAGGTCCTAGGTTTCATCAAGGACGTGCTAATCATAGTGAACCAAACGAAGATGAAGTAGAGCTTGGAGCATGGGGAAACCAATGGACAGTGAGGAAAGCTTCAGCCCTTGCGTTGGATCATATATCAGTAATATATGGTGATGAAATTCTAGGAGAACTATTACCTAAGATTGAAGCAACTCTTCAAGATCCGAACTGGGAGAAGCAAGAGAGTGCAATTTTAGTCTTGGGCGCTATTGCTAGAGGATGTATTAAGGGATTATCACCATTTCTGCCAAGAGTCTTGAGTTTTTTGGTCAAACTTACATCTGATTCTAAACCACTCATCAGGAGCATTTCATGTTGGTGTATCTCAAGGTTCACACCCTGGCTGGCACTTCAGCAAGGTCAACCCATCCTTAATAGTGCCTTTGGCGCGCTTTTAGCCAGAATGCTTGACCCTAATAAACGTGTTGAAGAAGCAGCCTGCTCTGCAACTGCAACATTTATTGAAGACTCTGCTCAATCACTGTCTCTTTTACCTTTCCTCGACGATATTGTTAGCACTATATCTGGAGCATTAACCGTATATCAATATAGAAATTTACTCATTTTATGTGACACAATTTCTACATTGTGTTTTTCGATCGGTCCCAATGTATTTAGCCCAGCATTCGAAAATAACTTAGCTCCGCTTCTTATTACAAAATGGAAATCTTTTCCAATAGACCATCCATGCCTTGTTGCTTCGATGGATGCGATTGCAAAAATTTTTGCAGTTGTTGGAAACAAAGCATCTAGGTTTGCGGATCCAGTACTGGAGCATTGTATTCAAAGTATTTTATTGTCAACTCTGAATAATTTAAAGAATCCTGAAGAAGTTTCATATTCAGTACCTGATACTGCTGAATGTGCTTTGGATTTGATTAGCTCTGTTGTAGAAGCAGTGAGAGCACCAGCTATTCCTGTATTAAAAAGATGTGGGTTTTCCAACTATATTCTCATATTTTGCCAAGATGAAAGTTTTCCAAACATAAAACAGAGTGCCTTCGCTTGTATAGGAGACATAGCCAAATTTGGAGGAGACAATTTAGATATCTTAAAGCCCTCATTAACTACATTTTTACAACTTCTCGTGATCAATCTTTCCAGTCCTAATATTGGTATAGCTAATAACGCTGCTTGGGCAATAGGAGAAATTGTAATGTACGGAAATTTTCCAGAGATTTTCACCATTATCGAGCCTCTTTTAGAGCATATCATTGACGTACTAATCTCCAGAATAGCTAACTCATCTGCACATATAATAGATAACCTTGCTATCAATGCATGTATTACCATTGGTAGAGTTGCTGTGGTGGCACCTACAAAGGTTGGAGGTAGGCTCGGTGTGTTTGCAGAACGTTTCTTTTTGGTGCTTACTAGTGTTCGTAACGATCAGGAGAAGATGAGTGCAGTTCAGGGAATTTGTTTTGCTATTCAGACAAACCCAACTTCATTAAATGCGTCTAGTATCAACTCTCTTCTTGATTTATTGAATTCTATGCAGCCAGCTTTGGACTCAAAGTCGAGCTTTTCGGAGAATATTCTTCCTGTTTTACGAAGCACACTAAAATCCATTTACCTGAGTTTTGCTGATAAAGATACGTTCCTACGGGTTGTTAACTCGCACAACAGCTATGTTCAGAGTCTAGTAACATCATTTTTGAGTAGCTAATAGTTCAATATTTTTTGCAATATCTAAATAACTTTATATTCTCTATTATCTCAGCAGATTTTTATTAAGATTATTTGCATTTATTTAGTTGTTTAAGAAATAGAAATTAGAATTCGACTTTAGGAAACTGGTCATTACCTGAATTCAAAATTGCTGTTGGCAGGTCTTCAGAAACTTTCTGAAAGAAATCAAGAAAAATCCTCGCATTTCAAAACACTGAACTCAAATATTTCATGGAACAGCAGCAAACAAATATTACAGAAAATAAGGTCTACACAAGATTTTCTAGAAACCTACCGAAATTCAGAAATCAATGGAATTAAGAATTTCAGATGTATCTTTGGATAAACCAGGGGATTGAAGTATTCTTAAGACATTTTCCTTAATAAGATTGCGTCTTGCCTCATCAAGCTTCAAGACTTTTGTAAATGCCCTTGAAATAGATGCGGCCGACATTGGATTCACTTTGTCCATTGAAATGATTGCATCTGCAACAAAAGAATATCCAAGCCCGTCTTTCCTGTTAAACGCAACAAAATTGGATGCAAAAGTCCCGACTAGGGAGGAGAAAATTGTCGGATTGTCACGATACTTAATAAATTGCGGATCGGAGTGGTAAATATTGATCACACGCTCAACATTTTCAGGAATTAGACAACTAGCCTGAACAGAAAAATATTGATTCAATGTCGAAACATCATCAGTAGTTGCCTGTAACAAAGAATCCAGAGCCTGAATGCATTCGTTAGATTTGTAATCTGCTATTTGCAGTGCTGAAATTGCCCCGAGTTTACTTGTCATATAATTAAAGCGATTGTGTTGCTCAAAAGCTAATTTAGTTGCAAGATTGGGGTCCAATTTTGCAATAAAATCTAATAAAACATTCAACAATCTGCGTATTGCAATTGCCTCTACATTTACACCCTTACCATAAACAAATGGGCTTTGTGAAGGTAGTGCTGATAGATCTTCAGTAAGAACCTGGAATAAATCCAATATTTGAACTTTAAATTTCGACGCAAACAAGACTGTAAAGGCTCTGAAAGACTCAACAATAAGATCAAAGTCTGGTTCTGCAATAGATGCCAAGACTTGAGAGTAGCTTGGGATCTTAAGTGTGTATGAGGCAACCATTGGCGAAATTGTACCATTCGGATTTTTAGAAGTCCTTATCTTTGAAATAAATGACTCAAAACAACTAAGAATTGTTTTTGAAAGAATATTTTCTATGATTGAGCTTGGTGAGATTTCTTGTGAAGAGTTGGAGGCTGCTTGGATCAGAATTTTTTTAAACAAGGTTTGAGCTGCATCATAACGGTTATACTCATCTGTATCAAATGCAAAAAGAAACGCTAACTCTTCGTCTGAACGAGGTGTTTTAAATCTCAAATTTACGGGTGCTGAGAAACCTCTCAGAATTGACGCTACTGGTGTTTCCCACACTCCATCTAGGACAAATGTCTGCTGCTGCTCTTTAAGAATCAATGTTTCCGATTGCCTTATCTCTTTACAAGAATCTTTCCCTATTAACCCTACCACAACTGGGATATAAAAGGGTCTTTTTTTAGGTTGTTCTGGAGTTGGACTGCAGCGCTGTCGAAGTGTAATTGAACACGTTCCATCAACTTTGTTATAACAAGTAGAAATGACTTCAACCTCAGGTGTGCCAGCTTGATCGTACCAACGCTCAAATTGCGAAAAGTCATAGTTATTGGCATCTTCCATTGCTCTTCTGAAATCGTCGCAAGTAACGGCCTGTCCGTCATGGCGAGCAAAGTAAAGATCAATACCCTTTCGGAATCCCTCACGGCCAAGGATGGTTTCATACATCCTCACAACTTCCGCCCCTTTCCTATATACTGTGCAAGTGTACAAATTGTTAGTTGAAACAATAGAATCGGGTCTTATAGGATGTGCAAGTGGTCCAGAATCTTCCTGGAACTGAAAGTTGCGCAGTACTTCGATATCTCCTAATTGTTCAGACAGCCTGTCGATGCAGTCACGAGAAAATTCCTGATCCCTATAAACCGTTAAACCTTCTTTTAAAGTAAGTTGGAACCAATCTCTGCATGTGACTCTATTTCCTGTGTAGTTATGAAAATATTCATGCCCAACTATTGAAAGTATGTTCGTAAAGAAATAGTCGGGGGTGACATTTTCAGATGCCAAAAGACACGAACAATTAAAAATATTCAAACTCTTGTTTTCCATAGCTCCAAAATTGAACGACTCAACTGCTACAATATTAAAAATTTCGAGATCATACTCTAATCCAAAACGATCTTCATCCCATTTCATTGCCAACTTCAAAGATTCCATTGCTAATCTCAATCTATCTACATACTTGGGTTCACTGTAAACAAACAACCTGACGGACTTTCCAGATCTTGTGACAAATTTGTCCTCCAATCTTCCCAAAACTCCAGCAACGACGGCAAAAAGATAACAAGGCTTCGGGAAGGGGTCCACATATATTGCAAAATGTCGATTATCTGAACCTTGAACATCACCCTTTTCAAGCAAATTCCCATTTGATAGCAAAACAGGAGACTTAGTTTTATCTGCCTCAATTCTAACCCTAAATTTGCACATTACATCGGGTCTGTCTAAAAAGAATGTTATATTTCTGAAACCATCAGATTCACATTGTGTAGAATAAACTCCTGCAGAGTAGTATAATCCCATATTTTTGGTATTTTTTTCAGGGAAAATTTCTACAACTGTCTCAAGTGTAAATTGCTGGTCTTTATTTGGGAGTAAGCTGCTTGATATTACAAGTTTACCATCTGGGCCATCAGGTTGAAAATAACCCTTGTATAAATTTTTTTCTAAAATCGCACCATTTAATTTCACCGAAACTAGCTTCAAACAATTACCATCCAATGACAAATCACCTCTGAACGATGAGCTTGGATTTCTCCTCATAATAATTACTGAAGAAACCACAGTTACGCCATCCCTTATATTAATATCTAAATCAACATGATCAATTAAGAAATTCGGAATTTTGTAATCTTTACGATAAATGCGATCCTGAGAATGAGTAGACTTTAACACATTCAGATTACATATTGTCAAATCTTTACAACCGCACCTTCCAAATAAATTTCCCATTTTAATTGTTTAATGAGAACGGCTCAATGCTTCTTGCAAAAAGAGAAAAAAAAAATACAAATTTGTTGATCAAAATGTATACTTTTGGCACTTCAAATAACAACTGTTTGGTATATTACCTGTTTACTACTACAGGTTTGCCCTAGTCAACTAATTCCAATGTCTAATTTTTGTTTGTTCCTCCAATCTACTAAAAATAGCTTAGGTAAATCTTGTCTCGTAATAAAGATCCATTACCGCCATAAACAAATAGATATAGCACACAGTGGGCATAATATGCTCCCGCCATGTAAGACAAATTGAAAAATCATTGTGGAGCTGCTCAGAACCTACAATTAGATCTAGTTATATAATTTTATAGGCGCGATGCCAATATTAATTTTATCGCCTTGTATTGTCTGCAAATTTTTTTTTGAATATTTGACTCGTTTATAACTTTAATCGTCTTCACAAATCAAGTTTCTGTTTTACCTTTCCCCACCCCCGCCCCCTTCCCCCCAGCAATATAAAATTGCTTAAATTAAAAAATCGATGTCAAGTTTGGATAGTTACTCAAAAAGCTATGACGATCTTCTGGTACATCAACTAATGCTTCAAGATGTGGAAAGAGTTGAAGCATATAAAAGATCTTTTGAAGAGAATAAAGAACTGTTTAGAGGAAAAATCGTTTTGGATGTAGGATGTGGAACAGGAATTTTATCTATGCTTGCAGCAAAATGCGGAGCTGAAACAGTATTCGCTGTGGACGGGAGCAATATATCACTACTAGCAAAAAAAATTGTTGAGGACAACGACTTATCAAAGGTAGTGCAAATCATTCATGGGACTATAGAAGAAATTGAGCTCCCCGTTAGTCAAGTTGATATCATTATTTCTGAATGGATGGGTTTCTATTTGTTACACGAAGGAATGCTTGACAGTGTAATTTTTGCTAGAGATAAATGGCTAAATCCCAAAACCGGTCTTATTTTTCCTAGAAAAGCGTCTTTGTACGTATCATTAGTAGAAATCGAAGATTTCTGGGATAAAAATATTGAAGGAATCAATAATATCCAAGGATTTGATTATACTTCAATGGGAAAAATAATACGCTCTAGTTATATGAAGTCGCCTTTAATACTTGGTGTAGAATCAAAAAATGTTGAAAATTTTTCCTATGAACAGATATTTAATGTGGATCTTCTGAAAATTAAAACTGTCAGCGAACTTGACAATATTGAATCATATTTTACTCTTCAAGTGAAAAAAAATACAGATTTTGTTCATGGATTTATAGTGTGGTTTGATGTAGAATTCCCTTCTTACCGTTCCGATGCTGTTGTGTTGTCCACATCTCCTTATAATAAACCTACGCATTGGAAGCAAACTATAATATTATTTCAAGATTGCATGGAAGCAAAGGCAGGGCTTAAAATAAAGTGTTTCGCGAAACTCGAGAGGTGCACTAGTGAAGATAAAAGGTGTTATACTATTTCTATCGAAGTACAAGATGCAAGTTTCGAATAGTCTTAAGTCATGAGTTTATGAAACGATTTGTTTCGCTGTATTGTATATATTCGAGATTTGAATAGTATGCAAATCACGCTCTATTCAAGTTTTACTATTAATTGTCATTAACAAGTAAAATATTGAACTCAATTTTTATATAGTTTATTATTAGTATTTATTCTTTTTTTTTTAGTCTCTAGATCACATAAAGTCAGAAATACGTTTATGTCTACTCAACGTAATGTTCTGATCCATTATAATTAAAGAGAAATAGAAACAAAATTAAGCTGATTTTAATAAATATGTTGGCTCCCTGGATTGTTCCAGTTATTGTTACTTTGGCAGTTTTCCTGCTTATTGCGGTTTTCATACTTATGTGGACACTCCTAAGAACCTCACATAGGTTTACACCTAAAGCTAAATCATTTGCTGGTAAGTTGTAAATTGATCAATTCTTTGTTCTAATTTCCAATCCCTACATTGCACAAATTATCTTACTTTTACATAAATATCAGATCACGAAAAGGCAATCAATGAATTTCAATCAAATGTTTTGATAAATGCAAATGATTCAAGTCAACAATATGTTCCTCCACAGACATACGTTCAACCTCAACATTTTCAAAGTCACCAAATGAGCAATCACCCACACGACGAAATGCATATTCATAAATGCTGTAATCATCAGCATTCAAAATGCAGCCACATCTATGCTCAAAATGATAATCACCAGATTAATGATCAGCACTGTTGTGAATGTCATGCTTAAAAGAAATTAAATATTTTGACAAAATATTATAAAGATTTCTTAGGGTAAAATGTTAATTAATGAAAGGAAATAATATATTTCACAAAGTCCAAATCCTCATATCGTAAAAATTTGTTGATTAACGATTTTTAATTAGCCATTTATTATATTTTTAATTATATTTTTGCGGGAGGTAGTCAACACTTAAACAAATCTGTCAAAGAAATGGATCGAAAAGACCAAATTATTCAATACATCTTAATTAGATCAGATCTCGGATGGAGTCAAGGTTCAATTATAGCTCAGGCCTGTCATGCAAGGTTAGTTATATATTACTGAATTTGTTTAAACGGCCCATTCTCAAATGTATTGAATTCAACAAAGCTCTGCAGCTATTTTTGAAAATATTGAAAAAGAATCTGTTAAAGAATACCTTAGAGAAATTAACGAAATGAGAAAAGTTGTTCTTAACTGTCCAGATGAAAAAACTTTAAGAAGTGTTTCATCTGATCTTAAAGCCAAGAAAATACTCCATAAACTCTGGATAGAGTTACCAGAAAATATTCCTACATGTATTGCAACAATGGTAAGTGCAAATATAACACCTATTCATTGAATTATTGTTTCCATGTTTTTAAAGCCAAGTTATAGAAGCACGCTGGCACCTCACTTTAAGATGTTTAAATTGTTCTAATTAGATTTTACTGGCGGGCAGGGATTTCTTGAAATTCTAGCTTCTAATAAAATTTAGATGCTTGTAAACGCTTTTTTAAAATGTTCTAGGCAAAATATGCTAATTTCCCCGCATGCCTCTATTTTCTTTATAAAAAATTTAAATATACAACTTCTATACAAACGCTCGTATCGAAATGTCTTTGAGAGGCTAGGTCAAAAGAATTGCGCTTTATTGTTTAAAAACCATTCTAGAAACTTTAACTATGCAAGCTGCAGTGGAGCAAAACTCAATGAATCCAGGAATCTTAGTAAAGGCTTGTTTGGAATGGGGATCACAATATGTTTTGGTTATTTCCTTATTAAAAAAAAAGCAATTAGTGTATCCGAATTTTGTAATAAATTCGAGAATTTTAATGATTGGAGCTATAATTTGTTACTAGATCAAATTAATAAACTAATTCCTCCTGACAATGAACCTTTGTTACCTGATTTTGATCAGCTTGGATATCCGGAAAATTTACCAACTCTTGTAGTTGGCCTGCGTGGGTTAATTTGTGAAATTACTCATTCTAGAAAAAATGGTTGGGGGATCGTAAAAAGGCCAGGTGTTGATCAATTTTTTAATGTGTTAAAGAATTATTATGAAATTGTTATTTGGAGTGATGAATCATTTCCAATTCCAAACGAAATTATTGAAAAATGGAACTTACCCATAATTGGAATCCTAGATAAAAACCACTTTTCAAAAACTGATGGAAAATTGTTCAAAAATCTCGGTTGTCTTGGAAGAAATTTGAATAGGGTAATTCTTGTTGATAACGAATCATACTCCGCAAAGATTCAACATGAAAACTCTATCGTACTTCCTGTATTCAAAGGTGATCCGTATGACAACGAACTTGTTTCAATAATTGATTTGTTAAAAGCAGCGGCTTTACAACCTGGTGACGTAAGAGAATACTTAAAGAGGTTCAGGTGTAATAATACGAAAATTGGAACCAAGTTTAATGAATACAAGAAAACCATTTCGGAAAAAAGTCAAGTACAAAGAAGATTTAGCAAGTTTTTTCTGAAATAAATTAATAAAATACTAATTATTTGAATTATACTAAATTTACTAAATTTTAATATAGAGATAACTTTGCTTATTATTTTTTATGTTTCTTCACGTAAATTCCCATCTTTATTGTAATTATTAAACAAGGCATTTTCTTCTTTTCTTTTCTCTTTTAACAATATTTCCTTTTTTTCCAATTTTTTTAACTCATCGCTGCTTTTTCTGACAAAACGATGGTAAATAACAGCTCCATCGCAAACCTCGTCAACAACCTTAACAAGTCTCATTGATATTCTTGGACCGAGCTCTTTTAAAGATACGGAAACCTTTCCTGTATAAATACCGCTTCTTTCTGACAATCCCATTTGGCTTTCATCACGATTTCCACTTGAAATTGGTATTTTTACTTCCACTTCGTCATCAACTTCGCTATCTGAGGCGCAAGCTCCATTTTCCGAAGATAAAACATAATCAGCCATATCGTCCCCTCTTCCAATAGAGTAGAGTTTTTGATCTCTTGTCTTTAGTAATAACTTCTTAATTGATTTTGATACTCCTGCTGGACGGCGTATAATTGCATAGTGCCTTAATTCAAACAATTGACTATCTTTATTATATTCAATAAGAACAACTCTTTTACAAGATCTTATTTGTATCTTTGTCAGATCAATTGCAGGAAACATTCCATTAATCATAGTTCGAAGTAAATACAAAGGTATGGAACCAGAGGAATTATCTGAAGGTAAATTCTTCATTCCATTTAATACTAATAATGGGGATGTTAAATAGTCTGAACTACAGCTTCTAGGCCTTTTTTGTGAAGATCTAATATCGTGCATTAAGCTGAAATTCTCGATTTTAAATGTTGCAGTTGGGCCAGAAGGTAATACAATTATTCGAAGATATGCGCCAGATGTTGTTTGACTTAAAGCAAGAATATGTGATATTCCCAGTGGGCCTGCAATACTAACAAAATCCTTGATCTTGTTATATTTATTTTCCTGTAATTTTATTGCGCTCCATGGAGACATTAGATATCTTAAATCCATTACCAAGCTTTTTAACTGCTTAATAACCTTGCCTTTTCTTAATACAAAACATTTTGGAATAGACTTGAGCTCCTCCTCAACAAGTTCCTTTGTATGAGTTCTTGTTTTCTTTCTTCTCCCGTGTTGCTTAGGCATTAATGCAATCAACTATGAATTTATCAAGAAAAAATGTATTAATTTAAAAATTAGTTAATATTTAACAGTTTTTAGATATGAAATAAATATAAATCAAGTGAATATACACATATATGTCATTAGCTCTTCTAAGATTTGTTTAGTTTATGCTATAGACCTTTACAAAAAAAAGAAACAGCTCTCTTAAATAAACCGGTAAAGTCAGCCCTAACGGGTAGACATAACGTTATATGCATAACGGTATAGAAGCTTGTCCATTATATTTTAATTACCGTTATTCTATCAAGTCTTAGCTAAATATATTTAGATTGTTATTAAAAGAAAGTTTTTTAATTATGCTTTTTAATAACTAATTTTGGCTTGAAAAAGACAATTAAGGTGCAAATAATTATGGATCCACTAGTTTTGGATTTAGAGGAAACTCTCAAGTTATCATCCCTCAAAAAAGAATCATATTTAGAAGCATATAAAAGTTTTTTAGTTATCAAGGAATCAATCACTTCCAGAAATGGATTTTGTACAGTTCCTATGCTCATTCATCTAACTTTTGAAGCGATTGAAAAACTTCTTACAGAAAACAAATTTGGTGATAATATCTATACAAGTAAAGATCAGAAAACTCTTGCTGGCCTGTTAATCCTACAAAAAAAAATCTTGGGAGTTTTGGATATGAATGTTTTAGGAATAAACTATCTAGCTATTTCACAGGTAATTATTAACCGATTGGTTGGCACTTTAGTTATTATTTCTAAAAACGAACACACAAAAATTGAAATATTTCAGGTAGTTTCTGCATTGAAGCAATTTTGTTTAATTTTTGATAGTATTCAACTGAGCCCCAAAGTATTTACTACTTTAATGGAAATTCTTTTAGAAATTCGTATTCCCAAAAAACAAAAATTCGAGATCCAGGTTTGCATTATTGATTTAATAAAAATGGTTCCAGACAACTCACTTATTCTACTTTCCATTCACAAACTAGCATTATACTATCTCTCAATATACGCGCAGAGACAGTTAGATGCATCTAAAGGGTTTGCTTCAGAATATAATGAACAAATTTTACTTCCAATTAACCAACTTTACTTTTCGCTGGTTAACTTCTTTGATCAAAGTCAAATAAAGGAATATCTAAATACTTTGTTACAGCTCTGTACTTTGAAGCAACACAGATTTTTTTCAAAATATGCCTTCGAATGTTTGAAAAGTCAAGCATTTTTATTAGAAAAAGTTAATTTTGAATCTAAACATATTTGGATTCCTTCATATACACTAGAAAATCTTACAAACGATTTTAAAGAAATAAAGGATGATGTTTTGATAAGGGCATATTTAGAAACTTGTATTAACTGCTTAAATTATGTCTTATTAAATTCCGTCGAAAAAGATAATCAACCATTAAATATGGGCACTTCAATAGATATATTTATTCACTCTTTAAAGCAGTTCATGTTTACAACCGATTTTGTTATTCACTCTACAGTTCTTAATTCTTTAATAGAGCTTGTTTTTAAATTCAAAGAGAGCATATTAGACTATCCAATATTAGAAAATAGTTTTGGAAAGCATGATTTATTTGAATTACTAATATCAAAATTATTACCATTATGTTCTTCAATGTTGGATGATTACAGACATAAACCTTCATGGTCAGAATTGTTGAGACTGCTGGTGATTATGATTGAATCATGGGATGAATTAGTAATAATTAATTATTATCACAGTAATGTGGAATTATTAAGAATTAAAAGGAATATTGGGATCGAGTTGTTTGATGAAGTTATTACTAAAACTTTAAATATGGCGTCGGTTGCACTTTGTGGTGTATCAGATCATCCATCTTTTGAATACAAAGATCTTTTAAACTTAAAGGAAGAACTTAGAAGAATTGTAGGATCGATTACAAGAGCGTTTGGGCCGAAGTTGGTATTGAAGAAAAGACCTTTATCATTTGATACCGTTGAATTATCCGATCGTAATTTTGCAATAAAGAGTAATTCTTGGTTACTTCCATTACTAAGAGTTCATATTACTAGAACAGAACTCTCTTTCTTTATTAAAGATCTCCTCCCAATAGCACTTAAACTAAACACATATTGCTCTAATTATCAGGTTACTGAACCCAACTATGCTAGATTATATAATATTCTTGAAGAGCAAGTTTGGGCTTTACTTCCGGGCTTTTTTGATGAACCACTTGATTTCATTGAAACTTTTGGAAGTAACGACGGAAACCTAAGGTCATATATGATACAGTTACTGGAAAGAGCTGGTATGAGGGACCATATATGCAATGCTCTTTTGAGAATTTCTAGACAAACTTTTATAGGTCGTGGTCTTTCAAATGACAATGAAGATGACTTTTATGATGCAAGAAAAATGAGTAATATTGATAATAGAAAATATCACGTTGCAATAAAAACTTGGATGAAAAACACAGAAGCCTTAACTCTACATTCAAATACATTTCTTTCACTCCTGATAGTCAAATTCTTAAACTGCAATTCAGAAAATAATAAAGAAAACCAAGCGAATATAACAAAGGAACAAGAATCTCAACATTATCTAACTTGTATCCAGAATCTCGTTCCTTTCTGTGACGAATCTGTTTTGCAAAAAAACCTAAAGAACTTCTACACTGTCTGGGAAAATTTGGCTCAAGGAGTAGAATCTTCAAAATTACCTTTCTCATGTGGTAAAATTATTGCGCTTTTAGATGTGGCAATAATGATGTTTAAACGTATCAGTGTTGATAATATCAATTCAATCATTTTTTACTTCCTTCGACTATTGAAAGTTTTAATGATGCGAGACTCTAAAGAGCACCTTAATGTAAGAACGCAATTACTAAGAAGACTCTATAAAGGCTTAAAAGTAGGTCTTGAAACACTTAGAGACCGTACCAAAACATGTTTAGGATTTAAGAATCAGCTGTCTGAATTATGGCAAATCATTGTTTTGGATAGTGGTAAATGTCCTGTTAACTCTCTAAAGCATAGATTAAGTTGCCTCAGAGTGTTTATCCAGTTATTAAAGAAAATAGAAGATAAAGAATTTGTTCTCCATTTTGGTAAAAGTCAAATCATTAACAATTTAATTCCGGAGATTCTATTTAGCATTAGAGAACCGAATGCAACTGTAAGAATAAATGCGATGGCACTTCTAAAATCCTTAATTGAATGTTATATAGAATATGATCAATTTCTGGAGACAATAATCATAAAAATAATCACACTTTCTCAAATCAACACTGGACAAATTAAAAATGGCTACATAGAAGTTTCATGTATAATTTCCTTATCTAAGATAGTTTTTGATTACGGCGATCTAATGCAGAATGGTTCTACAATTCAGAATAATTCTATTTTACAATTGATTGTAAACTTTATTGTTCATTCTTTAAATAACGTAAATCCATTAATTTATGTGAATAGCCTTAAATGCATTAAAATATGCCTTTTCCGTCTAGACAACGACTTTATGTGGAATTATACTCCGAATATTATTTCAAATATATTGGATAACCAACATTGTGCTTTAAAATTCCGTATGCATGTTAGAAAGATCTTAATTTCGATCATTAAAAAATTTGGTGCTGAAAAGACTCTTCAAGTGTTTCCTACACAACATTATCAATTATATAGATATTTAATCAGGAAAATGAGTAAATTGTCTAGGAAAAAAACATTTAAAAATAGCCAAGATACATTCGATAACATATTTGATGAAGTTGAGGAGTTTGACTCTAAAGAATTGATTTTAAATAATGAAGAAATCACCCATTCTTTACCATACGATGATGAATTTTCAAGTGATGAGGAACTTGATAGTAAGAGAAAACGATCATTTGGAGTTAAAGTGAGTAAAAGCTCACAAATGAAACAAATCATCTCAAATAATTATAAAGATACAGGTAAATCTCTTACAATTGTTGATGATGGCTATGGAAATGTGATTAACCCAATTGATTTATTGAGTTCAGAAGCATCCTCTAGAATTCTTTGTTCAGTTCCAAACAAAATAATTAATAGGTCTAATATTATTAGCGATCGAACCGTGGAATTTGATAAAGTTTTGAATAAAGTTATTATTAATGAAGAATCTAAGCTTGGTAATATTGAAGCCGCTGATCAAGATCTTGAAACTGATTACAAACCATCATCAACACACGAAACCGTTAAACCTTACAAAAGAACTTTGTATTCTACCACTCGGAATAATCAAAATCAAAAAAAGAGGCCAAGAAAACAACATGTAACTGTTAAAAGTGCGAAGGAATTCAAGAGTAAAAATGCAAAAGGCGATATTTCGAGAAATGGAGTACAACCATTTGCATATATGAGGCTTAACCCAGCATTATCAAAGGAAAAACATAAGTTAAGTGCAACTAAGTCCCTTTCTACCATTTTTAACAAAAAAAGTAGAAATTAGGTAATTAATTAATTTTAATGTTTCTAATTAATAAACTATATTTATATGTAAATATACATCTAAAACTCCTTATTCAATATCCATCGATAGTAAAACTGACTTATTTGTCGTTAAATCCAGGCCATAAACTTATCCGAGACCTGCACCTCCATTGCTAATTTTCAATAGATATCTAATTCATTACACAAAAACGAATTTTTCCGCACGAATACCCCAGTATTTATGCCCATACTAATGAACTCTAACTTAAGTGCAAAATTCAACCACAAAATAAATCGACTTAGAGGCGAAAAAGTAACCGTTCCACTAAGTAGACGAGATAAATATCCAAAATACCACCACAACTCGTAAGGCTTATTGGGGAGATCAGTAAAGATTAAAAAGTAAAAGAAGAAAGAGATAAAATTGTCAGCAGCATTAAATCAACCAATCTGATGGGAAAAAAACAGCTGAACAAGAGCTATATAGTCACAGATAACACTGAGCTAGTAATAGCATTTAATTAAAGATATGAGTGCAAGCCATTTATTCACGATTATATTGTAATAATATGAGGAATCTATTAATAGTTTTATTTGTAAATTTTAATATTCCAGTTATTAAAGAAAATTGGCCACACTGGCTAAAACTACTAAATATGCCCACCACCATTAAAAAACTTAACCATTTTTGAAATAAAAGTTAACATTTGTTTACACCCTGAAAGCTCCAAGGGAATAACAAGAAATAAATAACTGTTGCCAGTTGCTTCTCAATGTATCGTCTACTGGTAATTAATGTAATAGAAATTAATATGCAACGTTTTGACGGTTACCGGCTGGAACTCCACTAGATAAATATCCACCTGACGGTCTAGAACCTGGTGGATCCCTATCATCTCTTAAATAATAAGAGCTAGAGTATTGATCGTTTGTAGATCTACGGTCACGCTCTCTATCACGGTCTCGATCGCGTTCACGATCACGGTCATCATCCCTGTAATAGCCTCTAACAGAGTTTCCATAATGACCACTTCTTTGTACATTCATACCACTATTTCCACCAATAGGCCCAACTCCTACTCCACTTCTGGATGGGCTCCTCCTGTCAAATGGAACAGTTCTTCCTGGATACCTGTCATCAAAACGCTCAGACCCATGCATGTATCTTTCTCTAGGGTCATCATACGGAGGTGGAGGGTATCTCTCTGCTGGATATCCACCTCTTATTTCATCTCTCCTATAATAATCTTCCCTTGGTGGTGGAATACGGTCATCATACCCTCGACGATAACGGTCATCAGGGTAGTGATGGGAGCGCTCACGTCGGTCATATGGATCGCGTCTGGGAGACCTACTGCGCACTCTAAACCTTGGTGGTGAAGGGTATCTTCCACGAACTCTACCTCCTGTACTATAGGGCCCTGATGTGAACGGAGGTGGGGACCTTCTCTTCGTGCCATATCCATTTGCGGCTGCAAGTTCACGATCTAGTTGACCAACATCTTCCTCAACACGGATCGACTTTCCCAAAAACGGAAGATTTGGTATTTCTTCTAATGCTCTCTTCATCTCCTCGACAGTTAGATACTCCACAACTCCAACTTTCTGTCCTTGATAATGGAAAACTGCTGAATAATTTACTTCGCCTATTTGCCTGCCATAGTCCTTGAGATCTCTCCACGAAGCGTTATCATCCAGGTTGAAAACGCATACACGAAAATGTTTTCTAGGAGGACCCCGGCCATCAGAAGGCAAGGGCCGATTATATTGAGGTTTGTTAGCAACATTAGTCTCTTTATTTCTAACCATTGGATCATGAGGCTGAACAGCTATAACCTGCCCTCCGAATTCAACCCCATCCAATTCACGATGAGCTGCTTCTGCTTGTGTCTCATCTTCATATTCAATAAAACAAAATCTTTGTTTGAGCTCCAATTTCTTTATTTCACCAACTTTTGAAAAAAAATCTTTTAAATCCTGTTCAGCATAGCCCGGTGGTAAGTTTCCGACAAAAACCTTGCCTAAATCATTCAAATTAATAAAGTCAATAAAAGAAAGATGTAGTAATAGAATTACTGTGAAGACATTCAATATGAACGTGTATAAGTACACTTTCGGAAAAAGTTGCATATCGGCAATCTCATTCCATTCAATTTGACTCAATCGGAGGAAATCAGATTACAAAAAATTGATGCCTTCTGTTTTATCATTCATATTACTCACATCCTTTATCTTTAAACTTACGAGGATTAGCAGACAACGGGTCCATTTTCTCTCGTCACAGAGACAGAACAGAGAAAATCATTAATGTGTAACAATTTCTTATAATAATATACGACAAAATTCGCATACAATTCCAGCTAATTTGTATTAAGATAGATTTTACACAACTTCTTTTCAAGCTGTTATTCAAGAAGTGCGAGTACGCTTTCGTCTCTATACAAGTGTTAATTATGGCGACCGTCTCATATATAGACAAGACACCCTACATACCGGTATTTTACTTATAACTAAACCAAATCCCAAAATGACATGTGGAGTTTGAACATAATAATACCTGATATTATGCACTGATTTTATTGTGTAAATTTTTTCCAATAAGTTATTATTCACTATTGCTTTTATTTCTAAATTTTATTACTAACTGAGTGTGTATTAATTTGCTATCAAATGCGAAGCTTATTGAACACATTTATTCAACATTTAAATGATGGTGAATGTGACATAAATGAGCTAATTTCTAATGGAACAATTGAGCAGTCCGCAAAGGGTTATTTTGTGGCTAGAGGGATGATAGAATATTTTCAAGAACAAGAAGTATTTATATCAAAGAATGATTTTGATAATGAGAAATTTCCACGCCATGGTATTACTGATGCATTTGATTATTCGGCCCAAAAATACAAAAATGACAAGGTTTATAACTCTAGAAGTCTATATAGATTTGTGCCAGTTCCATTTGAAAATCAATTGTATTGGGATAACAATCTTGAAGGCAGAACTAATCATATTGATTATTTTTCAGATATATACAAAAAGTTTGATGAATGCATAATAAAGATCTACGATTTTACAGTAGAATTGCCACAATACATTTGCTCAATTGAAGTTGAGTCCAGAGAAATTTTTTCTAAATACATAAATAGTTATGCAAATAAATCAAATATTAATAAACAAGGAAACAAAAACGATATAAAAATTAATGAACTTGTAGAAGTATTAACTACAGTTGAACTTGAAAATTTAAACAGTTCTGATTACATGTCTGGAATGGAAGAGAAATTGGATGGTAATAACTTAAAAACATTTATTTCAAATACTCAAAGAAGACTTGTGCTTCACGTGATTTCATTTAAACGTATATCAAATTATTCCCCTATTTTTTGCCCAGAGATAGGCTATGATGGGTTCCTCGGGGAATCTTATTCTCCACTGAAAACTTGTGAATTTCTTGGAAGATTAGTTGAAAATAAATATCCGAGCTTAAGTGGCATTCCAGAATTATATAATATTTCTGTTCAATACATTTCTAATGAAATATGTAATGGTAATAACTTATTATCCGAGTACATTTTGATGTGTATATGTAGTAGACAAAAGTTAAAATTTGAGGCAGATACTGAAAATACGCAAAATTGTATAACAAATCCACCTCAAATTGTGTTACATATAACTATGTGTAATAAGGAGTTTGTTGAAAAACTAAAATCATTTTTGTTAAACCATTTTCCAAGATTACTTTGGATAAATGCCAATACTTCAAACCTAAATTATGGACGTTTAACACCATATTTTGATTCTGAGAATGACTGTTTTGTTACAGGAACTCTTCAAATTCCACTTTTAAGAAATTTAATTGTTTTGGATGAAACTTCCCTTGAAGAAGGAGAATTATCTGAAAAAGGCTTAGAGAATATCTCAAATATCTCACTGCTGACTAATTATGGATATGTAAATTATGGTTTTACAAATTACAAAATTCCAATGAAAACCGAATCAAATTACATAATTCTAACTAGTAATAAGAAAAGCATTTTCACAAGTACAAGTAGTATTTCAATTTGTATGGACTCTAAAGATTTTGAAGCAAATACTGATTGTCTCAATCCTCAGAACAAATTTGGAATCGAGACTTCCCATTTCTCTAAATTTAACTTTTCATCTATCTTAAAGTTGTATATTTCGATTGTAGGTAGTTGTGTTGAGATGTTAGATTTTGATAAGCAAACACAAGATTATATTGTGGAGGAGTTTGTAAATATTAGGCAAAGATCAAATCTCAGCAGTTTGGTTCATGCAAGTACATTACATACTTGGATTATGCTAGCAAGGACCCAAGCTTTAATGAATGGTGAGGAAAAGCTTTCAAAGCATAGATTCGAGAAATTTTTTAGGTTGGAACTTGAAAGATTAGAAAATTTATCTAACAAAAGAAAAAATACTATCTTGAATTAATTTTATAAATTCAGATTTGTTCTAATATTTGTAATTGAATTTCTTAAGTTTTCATCTCGTTCTCTCACTTCATGGAGTTTTACTTCATAAATGCAAATTTGATTGGAATTGTCGTACCTATATTCTGGTGGGCAACTGGGTGTAGGTTTGATTGAATCACTTCTTTTGCAAAAAGTTCCTGTACTTTCTTTTACGATTGAATAACCCTTTATGCACGTAATTCTTGGCTGGGCAAATTCTTGAGATTGGCAATTTAATGTATCGGCTAACCACTCAAATCCTTCAGGGCAACTGACTTCCGCAGGCTCTCTCCTGTTACCAATGCAAACAGGGGCTCCAGTTTTATTAATCATTAGATTCATATATGCGGGGCATTCTATGTTCGGATTAATTTTTTCTTCATATAAACAAGTAGAGTCAATTTCATTAAAGGTATAGCCTTTTGTGCAAAAGAACTGCGGTGGCATTATTCTAGTTTCAATACACTTTTCATTTAGCAAAGTAGTCCCTTCAGGGCAATTTACAATCATTTTATATCTTTTCCCCCATCCAAAACAGACCATCCCTCTGACTTTTGAGCTTTTTATCACAATAGGGGTTGTTGAGCTCAAATAATCATATCTTTTTCTATGATTCCCATCCCCAATGTTCGTATGATCCCCGAACCCATTTCTATTCACATTCCTTTTGAACTCCATGTTTCTCTGTTCAGAAAATTCATCTAAGTTCTCGTAGGAAATCTGTTGTAAATTTCTTCCTAATGCCATATATGGAAGAACTGGTCCTCTTCCAGCAGCAGGCGGAGGAATTAAATCAGTTCTATAAGCGAATACTTCCTCCTTTAGCTCTAAAAACGGAGGGCATTGAAGCAAATAATCCTGATACCATTTAACACAATCATTCTTGTTTGTCTGATAATAATCTGATGGACAGTAATAAGAAGCAGGGATTCTTTTATCCAAAACACAATCATCCCCTCTTTGTTCATAGCCTTCTGGGCACATTATCAATGGCAATTGGGCATCCTTTACTTTACAAGAGCTAGAGGACTCATCATATTCAGTCCCTTCAGGACATTTTTGATGAGGAGGCTCTGACTTTTCATTTTCACAAGTTACAGTAGAGTTATTCAGAGTAAATCCTTCTGGGCAACTTGGTTCAGATTCACACTTCAACGAAGTTTTATTTAATATCGTTCCTTCTGGACAAACAAGCTCTTCTATTTCTTTTTTTATACACATACCTGTGACAATTTCTAATGTGTAACCTTTTGGACATTCAACCTCCGCAGGAAGTAACTTCTCTATTACACACATATTATCGCTATCAGGCTCAATCCCACCTTCACAAGTCTTCTTTGGTGTGAAAATATCCGAGTGTACACAAATCCCTTCTTTTGTAAGACTAAGCCCAGGTGGGCACTCTACCTTAGGGTTTGTAAACTGAAGTATTAAACAAATTACTTCATCTCCAATTAATGACTCATTAATTATTCCACCACTATTTTTTAAATCTCTACTTGAATCGTAAAGTGCTTGATAAAATGTGTCAGCCTGAGCAACATTGGACCCAATAGGTTTCTTATATTCACTTAATTGTTCCTGGATATTTGAAACATAAACATTTGAACCAGAATTGAAACTTTTTTTCTCCTGATTCGAAATATTAGATGGTGATTTAATTTGATCATTAGTATGGCCCAATCCGGAGTTAATAATTTTATCTTTGCTATTCAAGCCGTCATTTTCTAAATTTTTATAGTTTTGTTCATTCATATTGTTAAAAAATTTGTTTTGAGTTTCCAAATTATTTGTACTAACAGTCTTACCTGGAGATGGATTATTATTATTGTACCTATCTAGAGACCCCAATGTGGGTATTTCTTGTAAATATCTTAATTTATCATCTTGATTTCTTGTTATTCTGTTAAGCAACCCTTTAATATCGGTTAGGTCCCTAGATTTTACTGGAACTGCTCCTGGTGGGCATACTTCTAAAGGTTCTACAATAACTTTCGTAACACATGTCATTGTTGTTTGCTCCAATATAGTATTTGGAGGGCAGTTAAGTAAAGGTTTTGACTCAATAACTTGTTTGCAATTTGAATCGTTATCCAAGGAATAACCATCTGAACATTTTAATGTTGGGGGTTTTGATTCAATAACAATACATTCATTATCTTTTTGTATAGTACCTGAAGGACAATTTATTGACGGGTTTTCTATTATTTCTGTAGGGCAGTATGCATTGTTGTCGAATATTTTTGGTGATGCTCCATTTTTGCAGTTTAATTGCGCAGACACCAAGTTCTTCTTAATGCATTCTATGCTTAAGTTTGTTTTAAATACTTCAAATCCATCCGGACAGTCAATATTTGCAGGGATAATGTGAGAAAAAAGACAATTCCCGTCAACCAAGTCGTAGCCTTTTGGACATAACAATTTTGGAGAAACGGGGGGTTCAATTCTTGGCTGTACATGTAAACCTTTATCATGAACAAATGTTCTTCCATTTATTCCATTTGATGCTGAAGGTATTTGATTGTGATCATTCTGATTATTTGCACTAGAAATTAAAATTTTACCATGAGATGCCGAAATCCCAGGTTTTGTTTCTACATTTATACTTGAAGAATATATTGTAAGTAGAAAGATGAACCATCTAATCCAATACATGAGATAGTGTGAATGTCATAAATATGGAGTCCCCTAATATTTATATTATTGAAAATTAAGGAATTCAACTTTCTATCGAAAATTATTGTTCGAAATATAATAATTTTATCATCGAATTATTGAAGAAAAAATAAAGAAAAAATAATAACATATAAATTAGTACTCTCGAAATAAAGAAGTTAATTTGTTTTAATTGGTTTCTTTTTTATAAATTTTTCAATAGCACGAGCTCTAAGAATTTCTTCGGATTCTGATCTACAATTTTTAACTTCACTTTTTCGTTTAAGCACTTCTAATGCTTTCATTCTCAAATGATGTTCTTCAATTTTATTATTTGTTAGAATTGGGGACTCAAGCTCCCGATTGTCCAATGAACTCGTATTGGAAGAAAAAGTTTTTTCGATTTCAAAAGTTTTGCGTTTCCTTATATCTGATATCCTTTCGTTTGTTTCTCTGATTTTGTCAATATTTTTTTCTAAATGATTTATTTTATCAATACTAAAATTTTCCTCCGCTGTTGGGGTTTTCTCATATTTATACTCTTTGATACCATATGATTCATACGATTCTGGAGATAACGATCTGCTAAGAGATCTGACTCTTTTGTTTTCTTTTGAACGTCTTGGAGCTATTGTTGGAAATAATCTTGAACTTTCTTCTGGATTATACCTATTATATGTATAGTTTGCATTCCTTCTATAAATGCGAGTATATATAGCTCTTTCATTATTTTTTGATCTTTGCCTAATAAAATTATATTCATCATTATATAAATCATTGGAATGTTTAAAATTTCTTTTTAAATTCATATTTTTTTTTGAATTATGGTTTTTACTCGATTGAATTTGAGAAGAATTTTCATTGTTATTTTCAGACCTTAATATGTAATCCCACAGCTCAGTTACAAATTCAGTTGCTTTTTCACCTAGAAATCCTTCGATATTTTTAACAAGCTCATTTGGCGATATTTGTAATTCTTCTTCTGCTGCAGACTTTCTGATCTTATATTTAAGTTGGTTAATACAATAATCTATAAATATCTCGTCTTCTTTTCCAAGAATTTTTTCAGTTTTTGAAGATATCCATCTCCTTACTTTATACACTGGTATGCTATTAAAATTAATTTTTTGTTCAAATATTCCCATAATTTGGAATCTCTAAACATTTCCGAATGTTTGCGACCCCGTTATATTTTTTTTTTTTTTTGGCGTCAAAGTACCGTAAATTTATATAAATATTATTCTGATAATCAAAATAGTTATCGGTAATATTTTAAATAGGAATCATTGTATTTAATAAATATAAGAAATTAATATTTATTTATTATAAACAAAAATATAAAAATATTATATAAATTATTTCAGTTAAAATTTCGAATTCAATTTCATAATTAAATAAATAAATATTTAAATCAATCATTATTAGATTGATCAAATATTTATTGCATATATTTGTTAAAACATTACGTTGAGATAATAACATTTCTAATTTTTTAACTGTTTTTTTTTTCTTGAAAAATTATGCCAAAGAATAAAGGAAAAGGAGGAAAGAATCGAAGGAGAGGAAAAAATGATAGTGAGGGTGACAAGAGAGAGCTAGTATTTAAAGAGGAAGGACAAGAGTATGGACAAGTTCAGAGAATGTTGGGTAATGGGCGACTTGATGCATATTGCTTTGATGGGCAGAAACGTCTCTGCCATATTAGGGGCAAAATGAGAAAGAAGGTTTGGGTAAATCCTGGCGATATTGTATTAGTTTCTCTTAGAGACTTTCAAGATTCAAAAGGCGATATTATTCTTAAATATACCCCAGATGAAGCTAGAGCATTAAAATCTAAAGGTGAAATTCCCGAAACAACAAAGATCAATGAATCTGATATCTTCGAAGATGGGTATGATGAAGTCGGAATTGAGTTTGATGAAACAGAAGGAGTTGATATTGAAGACATTTAATTCTTGAATATAGATTATTATAATTTATTTGTCTAAAATTGCACTTATATAGAAATTTGAACTCTGAATAGGAGTTTAACGTTTTTTATTTAGGAAACACGAAAATTTTATTATTTTTTACATTTTTGCCTTAGTATTCGTCTTTGATACACTTTTAACAAGGTTAAAAGTTTGAGGGTATAGAACTCTAATAAGAAATCCCTAGTGAATATGATTATTGCAGATAACAAATCAAAAGTTAGTTACCTCAACTTTCATTTTATGTAAATTGTAAAGCGCCACTTTAATTTTATTACGTGTCTGAAGTTGTTAATTCACTATATTATAAAGATGCCCGTTGTATCAGTAAGTACAAGATTACTTTCTTCTCATTTAAACAAAGAAGTAACGAGTGAGTGGTTAGATGAGCTTTGTTTTAACTATGGTTTGGAGTTGGATTCTATAGAATTTGATGAGGAGCTAAAAGAGAATGTAGCAAAGATCGAGATTCCTGCGAATCGGCCTGATATTCTGTGCTTGGAAGGCCTTGTAATTGCACTGGGTTGTTTTATAGGTAGCTCGGAAATTCCCCTATTTAATTTGAAACCTAGAAAAAGTTATCAAAAGATGATTGTTAGACAAAATGTCGTCAAATTACGTCCTTTTATTTTATGTGCTGTATTAAGAGACCTCAGTTTCAATGAAGATATTTATAAAAGTTTTATTGATTACCAGGAGAAGTTACACAATAATATATGTAGGAAGAGATCTCTGGTTTCGATTGGTACACATGATCTTGACAAAATTGAAGGCCCATTTTATTATGACGCAAAACCACGTAATGAAATTCAGTTTGTACCTTTGATTGGAACAACAAAAGTTGATGGAAGTCAGTTATTAGATTTACTAAGTAAACATCAACAATTAAAAAAATATGTCCCACTGGTAGAAAACGAGATTTTACTGCCAGTTGTTACAGATAAAAATGGAATTGTATTATCCGTTCCTCCGCTAATCAACGGAAATCAGAGCAAAATTACCTTGGATACAAAAAATGTGTTTATTGAAGTAACTGCAACGGACTACAATAGAGCCTACATAGTTTTGAATCAAATTGTTTCTGCTTTCTCACTTTATAGTAAAAGTAAATTTGAAATCGAACCGGTTATTGTTGAATATGAACATTCTGTATATCCCCCATTTCCTCACAAATACCAGATTTTGTCAAACGGTAGTTATCAAATAATAACCCCAAATATCGAAAGGTTAGAATTTGTAATTAAGGCATCTGATGCATCCGATCTACTTGGTATCAAACCAATTTTGGATACAAATGTAACTCAAGGTTTGCTTCGCAAAATGATGATAGATTCGGAGATTATTAATAAAGAGGATGGGATTTTGAAGTGTTTTGTTCCAATTAATAGATCAGATATATTACATCCAGTTGATATAATTGAGGATATTGGAATTTCTTATGGGTTTAATAACATTCAGTTGAAAAAGTTGCGTTTTTGTGATCTTGATAAATTAAACTTAATGTCAGAACAAGTAAAACGCGAGCTCTCTCTTTTAGGAATTTCAGAAGCTTTAAACTGGGCTCTTTGCAAGCATTCTGATTGTTTTGAAAGTCTATTTAGAGAAGAGAATATTGGGTTGAAAAATTTACCAGAAAACGAGTCGCATTATAGCTTAAACTTTCCCTCAGTTGTAGTTAAAGATGCAAAAACGAGTGAATTTGAAATTCTAAGAACAACACTCATTCAATCTTTGTTAAAAACAATGGCTTCTAATAAAAGTTTACCACTTCCACAAAAAGTATTTGAAGTAGGCGATGTCGTCATTTTGGACGATAATACTCCATCAGGAGCTAGAAACGATAAAAGAGTTGCAATAGCATATTGTAATTCAAATGGTAGCGGGCTTGAAGAGATCCACGGGTTTCTTGACCAATTATTAAGCAAACTGGGCCTTGTTGCAAAATACTCACTTGATGAACCCAATGCAATACACCCGAATATTATTGGCATGTATTCTCTTTGCGAAGTTAATGATCCCACTTTTTTACCAACCAGAAGTGTTCAAATCAATATTCAAAAAGTGGTACTTAAAGATTGTTTCAAGAGTATTGACATTGAAAAAACAATGTTAAATAAGCAAATAGTTATTGGGATTATGGGCGTTATTCACCCCAAAGTGTTAAGCAACTTTTCTCTAACTCTTCCAACAAGTATGCTAGAGTTAAGGCTCGAACCCATTATGAAATGGTGGCCAGATACATTTTTCTACGATGAATAATAAAATTTGTTGGATTTGTTACTAAAAAAAATTAGATTATTAAACAATTAATTACAATATTTTCAAATTGTGAATTTTCAAGTATTCATTTAAGTTCCAAAAATTTGAATTATTTGGTACTCAATATTAAATACTAGCAATTAATCTCCTCATTTGGTAGCATATTACAAAAAATTTTATTTTAAATCTATATTCATTTTATCCATTGAAGTTCTTAAGTTATCTTTTAAATCAAATTATTAGCTTTTCATGTATTTTTCCCCTTATACATTTTAAACATCTATTAATTTGAGACAAATATCTTCTAAAGAAATATATCAGAGTAATCAATAGCTGAATGAATTTTTCCGCTTAAAAACATTAACTGTAAATAAAAAGTTAGATGATCATGAAATATATTTAATTATTTTCGATTCCTAAGTTTCATTCTTTCTAATTATCTAACTTCAGAATACAACAAATTACAACACATAAGTTTATGAATTTTGATAATACAATAAGTCAGTCTACTGCAAGAAATCCCATTTTTATATCTTGCTGAAGCTCTAGAAATTCTTTTTCACTAATGGGATCCATTTCTCTCGCGTTCCTCTTGGTATTAAAAATATGCCACTCAGACCGGTAGTGTTGTCTAAATGTGTTATGATCAATTAATTGAATATTACATTTTCGGCAGAAAAACTTATTTGATTTGGCGTCATTTATATTTTCTTCTATACTTGGATTCGAGAAAACCTGTTTTCCAGGCATTTTTGTATTATTTTCTTTAATATTTGCCTCTGTTCTGAGAAGCTTTTTATTACATGGTATTTCGGGTTCAATCAATGAGCCGAACAAAATTTCTTTTTTGCCAGAAGATTCAGATTGAATAACCTCCACATTATCAAAAGAAGAATTTTTATCCATGATTTTAACATTTGAGTCAAGCAAAAGTAATTTGCAGTCCAGTTGATCTATTTCTCGGTAATATCGTGGTTCACAAAGGAACGTAATAGTATAAATATTATTTTTTTCTTCAGAAGAAATAGAAGATACGTTAAATTCATTTAGCTTTTCAATTATATTTTGCTTATTCATAATATCTACTGACAACTTCAACATCATTTTAGCCCTCTCAATCTGGTCAGGAATACGTTTTTTTAAAACATCAAAAGCTTTTAATGCCTGTTCTTTAGTTGTCTTATTTAATGAAACAGAAAATCCAGATTTTTTGAGTTCAGATTCTATCATTTTTACTGATAATGGCAAGTTATTCTTTGGGTTAATTGTCATTTTACTAAGCATGTGACAAATATCGGTATACTGTTTATCAAGCATATAACTCCTTTCCGTTTCAGATACTTGAATTTCGCCTCTACTCAAAATAACTTTACAAATATGATCAATATTATTTGTTCCAAAAACAATATTTAGATCATCTGTCCTTGCGACTTGCCCCTTAGAGACATTTGTGAAAACCGACCTAATCTGTAAAACTTCATCAAGATCCCATTCAACTCCACTTCTCCAATTAAGAATTTTGTTTTTATAGCATGCAACTTCAAATCTTTTTCCATGCGACTTAAAACGAACAACTGCGACATTAGTCAATTTTATTTGGTTACTCGGTTGGAAAAGTGACATTTTTTATAATGAATATCAATGACTCCTTACCGCCATGCCTTTTTGTTGCGGTTGTCCAGTTGTGGCGTCAATAACTGAATTTCCACTCAAAAACCAATTTTTCCGATCACCATTATATCTGAAGCTTAGAATCCACTAGTTCTAAATTATTTGGCAGTAATTAAGGGGGCTTCTCCCAAATTAAATGTAGGTAGGTATCAAACCAAGCAGATACCAAAATCACTAATACTAATCTTACTTTTCAAGCTCCTTAAGTTTTCTAAAAAAAGATTTGATTTGAGACTTTAATGATAATAAAATAAAAATAACAAAGAATTAATAAACACGGGCTAACTTCAACCTCTTAGTCGATTAGTTGGCAAAACAACATAAAGTAATGCTTTATTTAGCAGTATTCCAAAGTGGCAATCGAAATTTATAATAAGGAATGTAGCCTTAGCTTCCAGTTGAATCAAAGTTCATCATTCAGACACAACTAGTGATTTTCTCTTTATAATTTCAGTATTTTAGCGGAACTAACTGATCTTTTGGCACGTCAAAAATACTGCCATATATAGAGTTGACCATTGAGAATAATTCAAGTGGATATGCAAGGGTGAATATTCACTAGACGGCTAAATTTTCACATTCTTTAAAGAAAAACAAACATTATTGTTTTTAAAAATTGAAGCAATTTAAATGATTTATTAACTGGTTCCTATAATGTCCATAACAGATAAGAGCTCTTCAATTTCTGCTAATTCTTTCTTAAGGTTTTCTAAAGATTCTGATTTTCTTTTAACCAAATTTTTTAATTCTTGAATATATTCATGAGAACTTTCTCTACTATAATTCTTCTTCAATAAGTCTTTTAGTATAAGCGATTCTTCTTTCAAACATTCACATAATACGCCTAAGTGAGTTGCGTGGTTTGACGCAAGCTCTTCTTGTTTTTTAATAAAGTATTCACCCAGATACTTTTTTAATTTGTTTAGATCGGCTTCAGGAATGGTGTCAGCATTAATTATACCAATACCAGGAATGTTAAAAATACTATTTCTTCCGAATAATTGTTTTATTTGTGGAGATAACGTTCTTGTTGATACATGATCTTCATTGGTCGGTATATTTGGTGACAATACACTTACAGTGTTTTCTGTAGTATCTTCATATCTGGTTATTTCAGGGCAAATTTCAAAATCCTCTTCTCTGAGTTCGGTATCAGCATTTGATTCTTCAAATTCCTCTTCAGTACACGATCTCGGGCTTTCATTACTGGAAGATGCATCCTTTTTGGACACATTCGCAGGAGCAGTTGTTTTCCTAGACAGTGGATACCTAGAAACATATTTATCACTATGAAAAGTGTCCGATCTATTGATTGACTTCTTCCTAAGTTCCTTTACTCTGTGTGCGTATCTAAGAGTATTTAAAGTTTGTTCCGAGCAAGAGTAGCATGGACCTATATTTGCAATCATTACCGAGTGCGCATTTCCAACAAATACATCTTTTAAAACCTTAGTTAATTCTGATTGTCTGAAAGGAACGTGGCTACTTTGCTGATCGTGCAGAGCTCGGATGCATTCTTTTAAAGCAAGTAACGAGCGATTTATCCCTGCTCCATCCTGTTGTGTTTGTCTTGTACTATGCACTGTATCCGCACCCCTTTCACTTCCTGCCAAATCAATAAACACCATCTTTCCATATGTTATAAATTTTGGAGAGAGAGGAGATTGCAGGGAAGATTCTTTTACGGTAGAAAAAATTCTGGATCTAATTTCAATTTGTAGAATAGCGTGAGATCTGGATGACATATCATTCATACTATTTTGTGCAGTTCTTCTATATTCTAATCCTTTACTAATAACTGACAGCAGGTCCTCTCGAGTTTTTATTAACCTTTCAGTAAGATCCTTGACAACTACTTCACGTTTACTATTTTCCATTGCACTCACAAGCTTTTGGTTGTTAAGTAGATCATAAAGTTTATCACAGTAAATTTCGAAAAAAGAAACGTAAACTTCTTTATTTTCATGTTCGCTTTGTTCGAGAAGTTCAAAAATGTTATTTACAGCCAGTTCAAAAATTCCGAGTTCACGCTCATTCCTCCCTCTTAAACTATTAGAGTTGGCAGTATTTTCACTCCCCATCATTGTGTAAGTTTTTCCGCTTCCGGTTTGACCATAAGCAAAACAAGAGCATTTAAATCCTGGGGTAAAAATATTTTCAGTTAAAGGTCTTATAATATCTTCATATAATTCTTTATTATTTATTTGCTCACTATATACTCGATCAAAAGTATATGAATGTTTGTCAATGTATTTAGTGCAATCTACTTTAGTTTTCAGTTCATGGACATAAATAGTGTTTTCATCTCCTGCCGCCTCTACCACGTCAACATCATTTCTTGTAATTTCATTCTCAGTAAGAGGACGTTTTCTTACAACAACTGTAATTTTTGTTCTGTTTAATTTGTTTTTTGCATTGATATTTACATGTTCATTGGTTCTAATCTTAGATGATCCAGGACGTGATAGATTCATTTTCTATTCTGCATATTATAATTTTTTGCAAAATTCAATACCCAAAACTTTTCCCATAAAATTTTGTTTAGGAAAAAGTTAACTGGATTAAGAATTTTTTCTTGTTATTCTCACTTTTACCTCACTTTCATTCGTATAGACATATTATTAAACGTATTGTGAGGTGGTTTTCTTTTATAATTTTCGCGGGAAAGTCTTTTTTTTTTTTTTTTTTTTGTAAGACCTTTTGACCAATCATTAAATAAATAAAGATATTTAAGAGAGGAATTAAATATAATCAGCTCTGTGATATATTCTAAATATTCTTTATTGCTTATCTTTACACCAACCAGCCTATTTTTAATATCTGAAAAATCATTTAATACTGAAATAATAAATTGTTTCTAATTGCATTAATAAAGTTTTTTAATAAAATTTGAACAAATATTTTACAAAATTAATTTTTTTCGCAAGTACTTAAAGAATTGTTTTTTTCCTATTATTAAACTTTGCGGATATATTTTTTTAATTAAGAGGGTTATCACTCGACCTATTTAATGCTCCAAGTAAATTAGGATATTTTATAAATTTTTCATTATTTTGTTTGAAAAAGATCCCTCGTATTAATTATTATTACAATCTGAGGATTTTGTAGGAAATGAGAATACTTAAGGTAGTTGACTCAATATTGACTTTTGTTTGGCTGGCATATTGGCATCTAAAGTCGTTACTGAACATTGCTCCATCATTTTGGAGATTTTGTTATAATGCTTGCAACTCATTATTTACAAAGTTACAGTACACTTCTAATATTGATGTTTCATTTATGAATTATGGATATGCAATTAAAACTCCCCATAGTCTACCTGAAAATTCTGAGCTAGATAAATTTATTGAATCTAAATTGGAAAAGTTAAAAAAGGAATCTCCACCAAATTTTAACGATGTTTGGAACTCAGTACAGCTGTATACCGCGGTTCTGTCTACATATGATGATAACTTTAAGGGCAAGTCCATTTTAGAAGTAGGCTGTGGCAGAGGTGGAGGATCGGTTGTAGTTTGTAGTGTTGCTGAGCCGATGTCGTATGCTGGAATTGATATTAGTGACCAAGGGATTGAATTATGTAGACAAGTATATAAAAAAGACTTGATTCCTGCTGGAAATAAAGTATTTTATGTTGGAAGCAGTATGGAGCTTGAAAACTATTTTGCCCCTGAGTCTTTTGATATTGTATTAAACGTTGAGTCTGCTCATTGTTATCCTAATTTTGACAAATTTGTAAAGGGAGTGTTTGACTTACTCAAACCAGGTGGAATGATGCTATTTGCAGATATTTCCCCCACTATTGCTTGGCCAGATATCAAGGTAAGTTTATGTTAGATTTATAGAACCTTCATTCAATATTCAATTTAGGACACAATTACAAATACCGGATTTCAAATTATTAAGCAACATAACATTACTGCTAATGTAATTTACTCCTTGAAAACGGAAGTAGAACCTTTTTTGTCAAAGGTAAGCTTCATTTTTTTTTGTTTAAATAAAACGATTAACAACAGAAAATAGATTAATTCTAAAAGTTCTTCAAGCTACATTGGCCGAGCTCTCATGTGGCTTGTAAATAGTCAGACTGTGAGGATACCACTAAATGCTATGATAAAAGGAGAAGGACAATATCATATCATTGCGAGCAAAAAACCTGTTCAATTTAATAAATCCACAACAATTCAGGATGAAAGACCGTCAATAACGAACAGGCACAATACAAAACAATTATCGTGATATGCATGACATTAAATATCCGATAAATTCTGATCTAGCACATTTTTTTATGGATTTAAATTATTATTTTTATTGTCATTTTTCTTTTTTTATTAGACAATTTACATGGGTTTTGAATTTTTTCCTCCCGCGCGGTGGGCTTTAAATATCTTTTACTTGTACTAATTAATATCTAATAATTTGGAATTTGATTGAAATTTGTACGATAAATTTTTGATATGTTGTATATTAGATCAATTATTTTATACTAATGCATAGGACCAATTTTTTTAAAAGAAAACATTCATGTTACAAGTTAAAGCAAGATGTTTTTACAAAAATCCAAAATGAGACGGATTTATCAACAAAACAAATAAAGGATTTTTACAACACATTTATTTCAAACTCAGATAATGGTAAGTTCTATTATTAGCTCCTTAATATTGGTATTTTGTAGCTATAATAATGTAATGTTTTTATTATACACGATATATTGATTTAAATTGATATATCTATTTCGACATATTACTTTGTAGGGTTTATGAATATTCGAAGGTTCAGAATGGTTTTAGGGCTATTAGATGATGGACTCCTTTCTCAAATGATTTTTAATGCTATGGATATTGATAATAACAACCTACTTGATTTTTATGAATTTGGTAGATCTTTGGCTATAATGATTTCAGAAAATTTTGACGAAAAGGCAATGTTTTCGTACAGAATAATAAAGGGAGAAGATCATACAGATGCAGGTGATGGGATAACATTTGAGAAGTTATTAAAATCGATTAGAGCTATCGATAACGCTAGATACATGCTCGTTGGGCCAAACATATTAAATTTTTCAGATCAAGAAATTAAGAATTTTTTTAATAATTACTCGAAAATAAAAGATGGAGAAAATGAACCTAAGATCTTTTTTGAAAGTTATAAAATGGCGATTCAAGATTCTCCCGAGTTTCTCTCATTTTTTGGAATAATAACTCCAAATATACTTGAATCTTATGATTTAGATATTGATAGTAGGAAACCTCCTCTTATTTTCGAAGGAATTAATATTTTTAATAGGGCAACAGTTGAGAAAGTTGATTATATTGAATCTATTGACAAGGAGCTGACCTCAAAGTTGAGATTACAAGTCTTTAATATCTTGGAAGATATCAAAAACATTAAACAAGAAACAACGGATTCACTAAATGCTCTGGAAAAATGGATTTTAAACCCAAAAGAAAATAACTTATTAAATTGTATGTTTTTTAATATCAATGGCAACTCAAAAAAGTCGGGAATTCAAAATTTTGTTGGTATTAATAACTTAATCAACACATTTACTGATGACATGCTTTCATTGAAAAATGTATTGAATAATAATATTGAGATGCTTGATTTAATTTACAAAAGAAGCGTTTGTTCTTTGCAAAATAAGGTTTCATCCCAGATCGTACCATGCAACAGTAGCTTAAATTTGGGAACAATAAAAAAGGTTTATAATCGAAGGAAAATGTACATAAATAAAGGTAATGTTGCTCCAAATACTAAAAATCGCATGTCAGCAAGTGAAATGATTAAGAAAACTTTTATGCATAAATCAACCAGTAACCTTGATTATAGTAGGAATAATTATACTGCTAATACTCGAAAACGAATTTCCTTGATACATATGTATAGAAGAAAAAGCAATATAAGCGGAGGATTCCAAAATATGGGGAAAGCGTCGAGCAATATTAAAGTGAAGAGTTATGAGACGAATAAGCTTTCAATGAAATCCAAGCATTCTCATTTAGATAAAGAATCACCCTCAGTAAATGTAATAAATGCTCATATGATGAAGAGAACTAAGGGTTATGTAGTTTATATTGGCCATGAGAGCTGGAATACTGTGTTGAATATGATGATTGGAATGAGATTAGCAATAGGAAGGGTTTATTCAGAACCAAATCGAAATGTAGCAGATTACGACTTTATTATGAAAGAAAAGTTTTTTATAATTCCTAGGACTCAGAATTTATCAAATATTAAACCAAATATTCCGATTCAAAAAGCAATTGATTATAAAGGATTTGTAAAACCTGTGCAATTTATTGATTATAATCCCATGGTTTTCAGAAAAATTCGAGAAATATGCAATATTTCTCCTGAATCATACGTAAGAAGTGTTGGTCCAGAACAGTTATTAGGGAATATGGTATTGGGAAACTTATCTTCTATGAACGAATTATGTAGTGAGGGGAAATCAGGTGCATTTTTTTACTACACTACAGACGGAAGATTTTTGATTAAAACGGTAAAGAAAAAGACAGCAGTCTTTTTTAGAAGCATACTGAACAAATATTTTAGCCATATTGAAAAGAATCAAAATAGCTTGATAACAAGAATCTATGGCCTTCATGCTCTTAGATTTAAAAAGCCTCTTCTTCAACCATTCAATACAATAAGGGAACAAATTTCGAGTAATGGAAATTCAATAATAAGGAGAAAAAGCAAAATACATAAAATTTTTTTTATTGTTATGGAAAATATCTTTCATACTCCAGTTGAGATTCATAGAAGATATGACATAAAAGGAAGTTGGGTTGGAAGATCAACACCTTTAATTCTTCAAGAAGATAAAACTATTGCTTTAAAGGAGTTAGACATGAAAAATAATAAAGAAATGCTACATATTGATCAAAAAAATCAAATTGATTTATTAAAACAACTGGAAATAGACTGCCGATTTTTTGAGCTTTATAACATAATGGATTATTCACTTCTAATTGGAATACATGATGTACAAGATGACTCCCAAAACATTAAATCTCTTATTGAAAATAAAAATAGTAGAAAATTTGTTGGAATTCTTTCCTCTGATCAAAAGAAAGTTTATTACTTAGGATTTATTGACTTTTTTTCGACTTGGAGTACTATAAAAAAGTTTGAAAGACTCTATAAAGCAATCATCATTGGATCATCAAATGGTATTTCAGCGGTTCCACCAGATAAGTACTCATTGCGCTTTATGAAATTTATTAAATCGAGAATATCTGAATGAGAATAGTTTTTTTTGCGGGGTTTGCCAATTTATTTACATTAAAATATAAAAGAATTAGGTTGTTTGTAGAATTTTTATAACTAGAATGGAAAGCAAGGTGTCTATAGACCCTCTTTTAGAATGCTAT
Organism: Cryptosporidium ubiquitum; assembly: GCF_001865345.1. Lineage (NCBI taxonomy): Eukaryota > Apicomplexa > Conoidasida > Eucoccidiorida > Cryptosporidiidae > Cryptosporidium > Cryptosporidium ubiquitum. Next base: position 515,633 of record NW_021639817.1, on the reverse strand, counting down.
ATTGATATCATAAGAAACTTAACAACCATTACAAATGAAATCGTCATCTCAAGCACTCGTAAAGATACAAATAATTCAAACGAATTAAAGAATGGTGTGTACGTTAGATCACGCAGTGTTTACAATCATTTATTTCTTTCAGTAAAGAATATATAAATTTGTTAGTAAACGCACAAAGTATCCTATCAGATTCAACTTTATCGAAAGTTGAGATTCCACTTGGGTTTATTAAGTAAGTACTGCGCAATAACTCTAAATTTGAATAATTATTATTAGGCATATTGATGAAGGAAAATCGCCAAATACATGGCTAATGAATTTATTCCAGCTTCTCGATGAGCAAAATGATAGGGCCAGAGGGGAAGTATTAACGCTGTCTGTAAGTCAAGTATTGATATGTATATATTTTATCTTTAACTTTAGATAGTGCCTGCATAAATCGATCTGTAAAAGGCTACTAATGAAGCGTGACCTTTCACTCGATGAGATTGCAATTATCGGCAAAAAAACATCATAAGCTATTGTAGATGAATAATATTATATATTAATTATCTTGCGTAATTTCTCTTTATATTTCATGCAACTTATCAACAACCTTACGAGATAATGATACTTAGGCGCCAGTGTGAGTTTTGTTAGTTGAGTTGAACCATACTTTTATAATGAAACTGTTAATTTAATCTGATGGCAATAATGGAGCAGGAACAAAAAAATGTGAGGAATGATACATTCTTGTCAGATGTTGTTTCATCGAGTGCAACTGAGTATGAGAAACCCGAAGAAAGGTCGAAGTCCGAAGCAAACATTGAAGAGCTACCGTATAACCAAAGGTATTCCAAAATTGAGCCCGGAAGTACTTCATTCGATGAATCAACTTCTTCTTGGTACCAGTTAGCTGTTCAGTCGGGAACTGGGAATATTTCTGGCGAAGACATGAACTCTTTGCTTTATAATGATGAAGGTGTATTGGGTGGCTTATTTTCTACAAGACGACCAAGAGATGCTATGGCAGGTTTTAGCAGTGGAATGAAGACTGTAGGGAAGGGTGTTGCTGCTGGTGTTGCAACTTTAGTCGCTGCTCCTGTGGTTGGAGCTGCTACCGAAGGTGTATCTGGATTTTTTAAAGGAATGGGTGCTGGGATAGTTGCAGCGGTCGCATTACCTGTAACTGCGGTTGGAGTTGCTGGATACCAAATGGCAAGGGGAGTAGCAAATACTCCGGAGGCTATATCTGAAAGTAACAAGGGGAGGAAATGGGATAAAAAAAATAGACAGTGGATTGAATATTACTACTCATTAGATGATGAAATTCAACAACTGAAGGAAAAGGAAATTAAGTCTTCACAAAAAAATGATAATTATGAATCAGAGGATTGCAACAGAAAAGAATCAATAAACTCTCCTTCAAAAAGCGTTGCTGACACAACCTATTATGATTTGTTATCTGTATCGCCAAATGCAGGTGCAGATGAAATTCGAAGACAATATTATAGAAAGGCAAAACAATACCATCCAGATAAAAACCCTGATGATGCGGATGCTAAAGATAAATTTCAAAAGTTGGGTGAAGCCTATCAAATACTTGCAGATCCCGAGCGTAGAAAAAGGTACGATGAATATGGTATTGGAGCTACTTATGATATGCCTGTAATTGATTCAAGTTTGATTTTCACAATTTTATTTGGGTCTGACAGTTTAGAAAAGTATGTGGGTAAACTTAAAATGGTTTCTCTTGTTGAAATTGCTACCACTAATGGTTCTCAGAATGGGGCGAGCAATTCAAATGAAATGGAGCAAGCAATTGATAATGAACAAAGTAAAAGGACAATTTTACTTGCAGTAGAAATGAGGAAAAAGATTGCTCCAGTACTAGAAGAGTTTGATGCAGAAAATTCAGTTCCTATTGAAACTTCGGAGATACTCAAGGATTGGAGAGAATCAATTTCTCAAGAGGCGAAAAGCTTATGCAACAATTCGTTTTGCGATGCAATGGTTGAAGCCATCGGTTGGAGTTACGAAAATTATGGATCTCAATATCTGGGAAAAATTGATACTTTTCTCGGAATAGGAGGTAAGTATGCTAAATTTCAAGCAAAGACAAGAAATGTTGCATCTACTTGGAAAATGGCATCTACTGCAATTAGAACTGCTATGGCAGCTCAAAATTTACAATCTTCTATGAAAAAAAAACAATGTGGAGCAAAAGAAGGTGAGTATGACAATGAAGCTAATATGGAACAAAACGCAGAGGACTCAGCAAAAGCGCAACAACAGTTCGAAGAAACACTGCCACTTATATTGGACACTATGCTTCGTATTACAATTATGGACATTGAAGACACAATTAGAACGGTTGCTAAGAAACTAGTAAAAGATATGGGAGTTGATTTAAATGTAAGGAAGCAGAGAGCATTGGCTCTCATAGAACTTGGCTCTATTTTTCAATCAGTCGCTAATGCTTCGAATCAACAGAGAGAAGAAAGCGGTGATAAGCCAGATGCAAGAAGAAAAGTTGAAGAAGCATTCATTAAGGCGGCTCAACAGAGGGACGAAAAATAGTTCAGAAGATCTGTACATTCTAGTTTTATCTTATGAAATAATTAGGAGAACAATTCCATTTATCAATTATAGTCGAGCATATGTATGCTAAGTAATTTATGTATGGTATTTGCTGCCTTGTCGACAATCTCTAGTCTTTAAGCAGTTTATGGCACAATTTACTAAAAATAATAACTTACCTCTTCTCAATAGTTAAATCTGCATTACTTAATGCATTCGTGCCCATCTTTGAAATTTCGACTATCATATAGCTAATATTTTCTTTGAGTGCGTCTTTAAATATTGTTTTACCATTTTCCCTGTTACAAATTAACTCATTTGCAAGTGAGCTGAGTTTTCCTTCGTTACCTAGTGTTTCAGCTAATTTACTATTTGAATTTCTAGCAGATGTCATTGGTGGAGAACATTTCATACAGTACTTTAATCCATTTGAAGGATCTTCTAATAAAGGTACTTCTTCACACTAACTAAGTTAGGAAATATTTTGAATATAATTAACACTTACAGATGGGCAAGCATCACCCAACATTATCCATCCTTTCAAAAGGTATGAACCCATCAATCCACTAATAGTGGATACATCCTTCATTATTTATTTGCACAGTAGAAATATTAAATAACGCAAATTTATTTAAAATTATTGTTGATTTGGCGGCGAATAGTTAACTTTATATATATATATATGTTTATATGTTTATATTCGTCATTGATTTCTAATTATAAGTCGTATATTGATTACAATTGATAAATAACCATTCTTGCGGGAGTTAATTGGCGCCACATAATTCCACTTTCTATAAGTAAGTGAGAGCACTAGTTAATTGTGGGTTAGAAATAAGATATAAATTGGGATCTTAGCAACAATGGATAAGTTGGAAACCCATAAGAAGGCTTATAAAAAAACCTTTGATGACCCTAGAAGGAAGCGTGAAGAGCAGCAGGCACAAATTCGAAAGCAACAACGTGATGAACAACTTAGTAAGAGACGTCAAGGAAACGATGGAGAAAATAGCGATATATCTATGGGTATTAATACCCAGGCAGGAAATATGTATGGTATTGAACATATTCCAGCATTATCTCAAGGAATAATGAGCCAGGAATTCAATACTCAGTTTGAAGCCACGCAAGGCTTAAGAAGGCTACTTTCTAGAGAGCACAACCCACCAATTCAAGCAGTTATTGACGCTGGAGTAATCCCACGGTTAGTCCATTTTTTAAGTGATTATGACCACCCAAACCTTCAATTTGAAGCTGCATGGACCTTAACTAACATTTCATCTGGCACTACTGAACAAACATGTGAAGTTGTTAGGCATGGGTCTATCCCAAAATGCGTTGAACTTCTAAATAGTCCGAAACTTGAAGTTAAAGAACAAGCTATTTGGACACTCGGTAATATAGCAGGTGATTCTGCAAACTGTCGTGATTTGGTTTTAAGAGCGGGTGCTCTTCCACCAATTTTACAATTAATTGCACTAGAAATTGGCCCGTTAGATAATAATGAACAAATGATAAGTACGAAATCACCAAGCACAGTGGGTGGAAAGGTTAGTGGCAAAACCAGTATACTAAGGACAGCAACTTGGACGGTAAACAACCTTTGTAGAGGTAGGCCACCGCCGCCATTTGAAATGGTATCTCATTCTTTACCAGTACTATGTAGGCTTTTATATTTTTCTGATTTGGAAGTGATGACTGATGCTTGTTGGGCACTAAGCTATATTTCAGACGGTCCGAATGATCGTGTTGAGGCGGTACTAAGGAGTGAAGCATGCCCTAGGCTTGTGGAGCTTCTGGGCCATCCATCACCCCTTGTTCAGACTCCTGCGCTTAGATGTGTTGGAAATATTGTAACAGGTGATGATAGACAAACTCAGATGGTTTTGTCATGTGGGGCTGCGAGATACCTTTTGCAACTTTTATCTTCCCCTAAGAAAGTAATTAGGAAGGAAGCTTGTTGGACTGTTTCAAATATTACGGCAGGAAACAAAGAACAAATTCAAGAAATAATTGACAACGGATTAATCGTGCCATTAGTTAATCTACTTAACACTGCGGAGTTCGATGTAAAGAAGGAAGCTGCATGGGCTATTTCTAATGCTACAACAGGTGGGACAGTTGAACAAATAGAATATTTGGTTAACCAGGGTGTGATCAAACCTTTATGTGACCTACTTAGCATTGAGGATGCAAAGGTAATCAATGTCGCCTTAGAAGCAATTGAGAACATTTTAAAAACAGGTGCGATACGACAACACGAACTTGGCCTTCAAGAGAATCCATATTGTGCTCTTGTGGAGCAAGCTTATGGATTGTCCAGGCTTGAGAAACTTCAAGAAGCTCCTTCAAAAGCTATTTATGAAAAAGCATTTCACATCATTGTTTCATATTTCCCTTATGAATACGAAGATGATCATGAAGAAATATTCGACACAATTAACAGTGGTGAACCTGAATTTAAGTTTAATCCAGATTCAAATGTGGATTTTAAATTCGAGTAGAATTACCAAAAGTATTAATATTGGGTCTCTGTAAGTTTCAGTAGAATTACGACTTATTCATGCTTATACCAAGCATTTTTAAATATAAAATATATATGATTTTACAAATTCTGATAGACTTAGATAGAAGTTGATTCAACTATTCTGTCATATCTCTCAAAGACTTGATTTAATATTTTTTGTGAATACATCACTGCTCAAAGGTGATTACAAATTATAAAGAATTATTCAGTGCGTTTGTGTGTCGAATATATATATTTCAGAACGAAGAGGTGTTTTTCTTTCTAGTACATTCGGAATGATTTGAAATATTTTCAACTACTTTCCTTTTTGAAGAATTGATGGGGATGAAGAATATTTGAATGCTTCAGGCACCGTTTTGGTTGCGTTTCGGTGTATTTAATATATTCTTCACCTCCAGTCACTAAAATAAACTTCACATTAATGCACTGCTTTATTATATCAGATTCTGATCTAATAATTGCAATTTTTAACATTTTAGTATAATTATAAACAAAAACCTTGAAATATGCTCCAACCCTTCCTCCCCCGATCCAACAATATCAGTTGTTTTTCGCCTAAATAAACCAAAAAATTTCCAGAACTTGGATTAGTTCGAAGTTTTATAAAGATAAAGAGTTTAATTTCAAATAAAGTGTTGCTTCGACTATAGAACTACTCAGTTTCTCAGTATTTGTTAAACTAAATATTTCTTTTCAATATCCTTGAACAAAAATGAGATTTCAACAGTATATTCGGAATACATATTTTCTGTAACTAATATTTTTTTGTGGAAAAATGTTTATATGCAGTCGGTACATAAAAATTTAGTTCTATTAATACACTCATTTTAGGAATTATTTTCTTTGTAACAATTCAAAAATAAAAGTTAAATTTCATAATTACGTTTAGAAATTAGTTCTTTTTTTAATTCAGTCAACAGCCGGTTAATAAATATGCTTAAAGGGAAATTCGAACTATTTATCGACTCAAATAAATTGATATCAGATCAAATTACTTTCATACAATTATAATTAATTTTTCCAGCTGCAGATTTTTCATGTTTCAGAATTCTGTAGTATACTTTCCGAATAGATACTACCAAGAATAAATTTACAAAAGTAACCAAAAAAGTTTTCTTTTCAACCAAATAAAGGTTCTGATTCCTCTAACATACACACTTGTGGATTTGAAATTCCAAATTCATTTTTCTTAAATCACTGAGTGCATTTGGTAACTCAATAGGAACTTTTATATTATTTGGATTAATCAATTGTAAAAAGATTTTACTCTTCTTAGCAGCCATATTGTCTAATTAAAACCATCAAAATTATAATTTGCCAATCATTTTCCTTATACTGAAAATTTATTTCGTTCTCTATAATCATTTTATGCCTTTTTTACAGATTTAAGTTGGATCTTGAATGTTACGTTCCTCACACGATTTGACCTAATTATACTATTTGTTTGTACTTTCTTTTCTTCTCGTTAAATTTCTCTACCGATGAAAGATTATTTCCTCTGAAACCTGCCTTTGTGGTTTTGAAAATTCTTTGAAATTTGTTACCTTAATATTCAGGTGTTAAAATACTTTTGATATTTTTTCTTTTTTTTGTCAAGCCCAAATTAAACCAGTTTTTTTTCGAAAATAATCAATTAATAAAATACTTCGAACAAATTAGACAATATATCAAAAGGACTGGATTTATTAATAAAAAGTTTACATATAAAATTGCTTGTTTTATAGCTTGGTTTGAATTCTCCTTTTTTCCCTTTCATTTGAATACTAATGCAATTCTTTACGACAAATTATTTTTTTTACGAATATAAACTATAAATTTTGAATAAATTAATATCATTTTCTAATCAATTATAGATTTTAATTCTTACATAAAATGTAAGTATTTTAATTAATTTATTATTCCAGTTACTTAAATTAAAAATGACTGTTAATCTATGTTGCCAAACAACTCTAGAGCAATTATCTTATCAAATTAATACTTGAATAAAAAAAAGGTTGTAATAAAAAATCAAAAAATATTTAAAATTTATTATTTTAATAAATCATTTTTATCCTATCCACTTAACTAAACATAATTTCTTTTATCTCCGTAAACTCTAATGAGATTATTACCTTCTTCGATTTGATGAGAAACGTCCCCACATATAAATAATCCATGTTCTCTTCTTTCAAAACTTTTTTGATTCGGTGACCTACTTCTACCAATATTTCTCGAAAAAACATGTAATGACTTACTTTTAGGTGTTGATTTTCCATTTTCTATCATCGTATTATCTTTCGTATTTTCATTAACTATCTCATTTATTGGTTTTACAATCCCATTTGGAATATTGCTTGAGTTTGGATTTAAAGTATAATGAATTGGACAGCCTTCTTCATTAATAAATGTTAGAGAGACTGGTTGAATTTCTACACCAAGACTACCATTAGGAACTTTGAATGTCACAGGTTTCAAAATTGGGGTTAAAGCCTCTGCACAAAGGATATTTGTTGAATTCTCTAATTTCTTATTTAAATCTATATTTTTGCTTGAAATCTTGTGTTTACTATCTTTTGATTTAATTTTTTTGTTTTTATCATTATATTTCTTTACATTTATATTTGAATGTTCAGATTCACTGCTATCTGATTCTACATTGCACGATTCACCCAAAAAGTTGAAACTATTGCACTCTCTAACTTTTTTCTTCATCTCATGGTTGGAAAATTTAGCCACTTTAATGATGCTATCCTTAATCCACTTATTTGGAATCGCAGCAATTTCTGTGAAAGCATTAATGCAAGTTTTTGAATTAGATGCTAGTTCTTTTAAAGTATCAAGTATAGCTGGGGATTTACACTTTTCAAGTAAGCCAATAAATGATGTAATTTCTTCAGGTTCTAAATCGGAAAAAATGTCAGGAACATGAGTATGATCAAGCGATGTATCTGAAATAGTGAAAACTTCGTTTTGAGGAATGTTATTGGCTTTCTGTAAAGACTCCGAATTAGTGAATTCATGAAACTCTATGATATAAAGCTGTACCTGCCTAACACATGTTACTAACTCTTGTAACCACTTTTGTGCGTTCTTATCATCCTCGCACAGTACAAACATATTTGCAATTAATGAAAAAAACAGCCCTCTATACCTTGAAAATTTCTCTTCTATTTTTAATGGTACACCATTGGAATAAATTTCGCCAAGTTCCAAATCTATTAAGGCAAATAACTCGACAGCATTACTTCCTAATAAAATATTCTTTTCTTTCTCTACCCACTGTAATGTATCAATTCCGGTGAACCCGTGTTCAGCGGCTACGGCCTTGAAATAATGACTAATGTAATGACTAAAAATCATTTGCCCAGTTTTTTCTTCTGGTAACTGAGATCCTTCAGGTGTGTTTAATGCAAACAAAACTCTGGGAGGAATATCTTTTTTTCCTCTATTATAGCCAAAATGTCTGTATAAAATTCCCAATATCTTTGCATTCCTAATTCCTTCTGTCGAAAGGAACTTTCCATCTTCTTGCACAGAAGGATTTAATATGCTCATGTCCATACTTCTTATCAATACTTCTAACCAAGGGAATCTTTGACAAAGTTTATTTTCAATATTTAGTGGATTATTCCAGTCTATTATTCCTTGGCCATAAATACAAAATGATATACAGAACTTTACATACTTAGATAATTTAATATCATCCCATTTATTTGCATCAGAGTTCAACTCTGCTTTACAATAATGGCAATATCGTTTTGCAAATTTAGATAGGCATTCAATAGAACATATTTTATTACTTAAACAACGCATTTTTAGAAAAACAAGCAACTTTTTGTTTGATTCTCCAATTATTTTATTAATTTCTTTTGGTAGTCCATCAATACCTGAATTCATGTATTTTTTTACTGCATATTCCTTCCCTGTTGCATCTAGAATTCTCTGTCCAAGTACTATTAACCTTTCATATATTCCACTACCTCCATCTGCTACAGAAATAATTGCATTATCAATGTCTGTATCAATTATATCTTCTCCCAAAAAACCAAAAAATTGAGCCATATCATACCACATTCTACATAATGGATCGCTACACCAAGAAAACCTGGTTACCTCTCCATTACAATCTCTTCTATGTCTTAAATTCATAATGGCCTTTGCTGCATTGTGTTCAACTTCTATTTGCTTCTTCGCAATAGTTCTTCCATCTTTCTTATCTTCGTTGTAATTTTCCGCTGCATGTTTAATTTTTAAAACAACTCCTCCTTTTTCAGGCATTTTACATCAATCTAATTCAATTGAGTTTTACTAATTATTTTTTAAATTTTTCTTCTATATTAATATTTTTCCACAAGCATGCTCACAACAGTGTGCATTGGTTTTCTTTTTTTAATTCACACAAATAGATCAAATAATATTAACTCTAACAAAAGAATTGTCTAAATTCAAATTGAACATTTTCTACTCAGATAAAGATCGACTATAGTTTTAACAGTGAGACAAAAATATCAAAAAAAAAAAAAAAATTAATGTAAATTTTAATTAAGAAATCACTTTAAATAAAGTAGGGGGGAGATGCTAATTATTTCTAAATATTAAAACAATAATATACATTTTTAGTTAGAAAATTGCAATAAATTATAATGATACAATTTAAAGTTATATTCAACAAATAAATTGTATTTAAATGTAGTCTGCCCAATTTCAATGCCTATAAACTTCTAGTGTTCGAGTATTTGTCGGTAAGACGGTAATATTACTTGTGCCTTCGTCGATTTTTGGCATCGATTTAAGGTTGTTCAATAAAGATTCGTTTATATAGTTAGCTATAACTTCTGTTTTTGATTCATTAATTAAAGTTTTATCACTACCCTCATGTTTGTCTTCATTATCGATTAAAGAATTTGAGTTGATTTCCGGAGAATTATACTTAGTTTCAGATTTATGTTCGGGCTGATTTGAGCTAAGATTGTTAGAATTTGGTTGAGAGGGTGAAGGCGCTTCCCTTATGTCCGTTTGTATTTGATTCTGAATTAAAGGGGCAATTCCCCCATTTTGGAACTGTTGCCATGAAAAATGAGAACTAGAATTGTTAGGTCCAATATGAGTATTGTTTGAACCTACAGCGGCAGCAGCCGCCGCTGCTGCACCAAACATAAAGAATGGATTGGCAGCCATTAACGCAGCATGAGTAAAATTGCTAATTGGATTTGCTTGGTTTTGCTGGGAATTCTGAACACCAAGGTTCATACCTGTTGCTGCGGCGACTGTTGCAGAAATAGAAGGGTCAATAGGAATACCTCCAGCTATGGATGAAAGAGTAGCAAGATGAAATGGTAATCCCATTTGGTGAGCGGCAGCTGCAGCTGCAGCTGCCGCAGTAGCTGTTAGAATATTTGGTTGTCCAATATTAGATTGAATGACATTATGTTGAACAGTAGTTCCGTGATTAATCATTGATGGAATATTATTTGCCAATATATTCCCTGATGCACTAAATAATGGGTTTGCTCCTGCAATTAAATTGCGAGATGAATCATCAAATCCTGGGATAAATTGATGTACTGCACTAGAATACTGGTCTAATTCTAAAGGAGTTATTGGAGTTGCTGGAGTTGCTGTAGTTGTAGCGTTTGAATTAGAGTAGTTTCGCCTATTTGGAGTTTTAATACCAGAACTATCACCCGATGAATTAATAGTTGATGAACCAACTCTAGGAAGTTCCTCATATAAATGTGCTTGAGTCTTCATACGAACTTCCTCTCTTTTACGACGTAAAAACTCAATAGCTCTTCTTTGTGCCTCCTCAAATCCAAGCTTCCTTGCAGAAAATGTCTTGGACCTTCTTTGATTATCTTCCTTCCAAAATGCAAGCCAAGCCATTTGCCGATTCGACCATGAAACTCCCTTACATCCTGACTTTGGATTTAAAAGACGATTCATAGCATCTTGTCTAGAAGATGTGTTATCTTCATGTTCTTGTGTATTATCCCCAGTTTCATCACTATCACTTCCATCTCTGTTAGAATCAGGGCTGGCATCTTTGTTCAAATTTAGGCTATTGCTTTCTACACTTATATCACTTGCTTTGCTGCTATTGCTATTTACGCCTTGCCATTCTATGGCATTATACGAGTTATCAATATCTTCATTGTCAACTTCTGGTTTCCCCTCAGTTTCATCACTTCCAATACTTTGTTCAAGACTAAAAGAATTGACCGGTGTTTCTTGAAATTCTGAGCCTGCGTCCTCAAATTCAGAATTATGTTTATTTATCTTTGTTAATATGTGTAGTGGTATCTTTTCATTTTCAGTATTGGCCGAATTATATAATGAAGAATGGTCATCCTGTAGAGTGGTATTATTAACTCTACGCTTCTTAATATTTTTTGAAGGAGTTATTTCACCGTTAAGAGTTTGACGAGCTTCTGTTATCGCTGAATCAAGTTCTTCTATAGTAGTATCACGCCATAAATGAGCATTAATAAGCCCGTCACGAAGTAGTTCAAAGTAAAGTAAACAATAGTCGTATCCTTTTTCAGATACCATACTCAAGTTCAGTTTACCTTGAGCCATTTCTAAAAATTCCCCAATTTGTTGTTTAGAAGGAGTTAAATTCCATCTTAAAAAAACATTAGCTCTATCTAGAGCTCTTTGCCTAGAAAGAAACTCAATGGAAGGTGAGTTGTTATTTGTTACGTCTGAGTTGTTAAACCTAATAACTGAATTATCTATATTTTCATTTTCACAATTAGCATTAATAATTTTTGCATTTGGTATGTTTATCTTAACATCAATAGTCTCTGTATCAATTTTCGGATTTTCCTTTACCGATTCTTCAATGGTGCATATTCCATGTATTCCATTAGAACCATTATCTTTGTAAGATACTGAACTATTGAATTCAACTTCAATATTATTTTCAGCTGCAGAAATACCGTCAGTCCTTACTTCATTTCCAATATTAGAAAATCTTTGAGGCGAGACCGAAGTATCCCTATAGCCACTAGCTCCAGTTGTGCTACTACAATTATCATCAAAGTTATCTTCGGCAATAAAAGTTTCACGTGATTCAAAATTTGGTGACTGAACACTCGGCTCAGCCTTATTTAAATCTTGCTCTTGAAACAGTACTGCCTCATCATTATTCATACGGCTTTCACTCTCCATATTTAAATATATAATTTAACATTCAAAAAACTCTTGATAATTCGAGTTTTTAGTATATAATGCAATTATTCAAATTTGTTACAATTTTTAGAACCGACACATAAATTGACAAGTTTTATAATGCATTGTATAACCGCCAGAAAAATTTATTTTTGCTTTTTACTGGCATAAATATAGATGTCTTGTATGTAATATGTATATTTTTATGCTAGTATTAGTCATTAGAAACCATAAGAATTTGCTACCCCTCTATACGTTCCTCTCTCTCCAGCTATGCATTAATAGCGTGTATTTCAAGCATACATAAGATCTGTACGTAGACACAGGTACTAGTGTATCCTCCATTTTCCTTTAACATAACTTTGCCTTGATAATAGTTACTATTGATTTCTGAGACATATATTCAAGCGCCACATTATTGCCCGGTGCCGAATATACGTTTAGTCTTACATGGGGAATCTTTAATTAATAAGATATTGAGAAATAAACAAATTTTTAACTGAGATAGTTAAAACTGAATTAACAAAAACAATACCACTTATTGCACGAAAATATCATTTACTTTGCTTTATATTTTTGAATTTTGTGTAGATTTACTGTAGAAAAAAAGGCTTAACAATTAATTAGAAAAAGCTGTTCAGGAATTGTAACTAATCTTTTAAAAGCTGTTAGACTACTATATTTTAAATGATCTTTATCTCTTTTATTCTGTTCCTTTTTTTTCATTTTTATTTTTTGCATTAAATAGAGATGAACTGTTACGCGCAATTGCAAAAAAAATAGTTAATTCTTACAAAGTTTTTCATAATAAATATAATATTTAAAATGACTGAAATTAAGAAGATTCATTCCCGTTCACCTTCTCCTATTAGAGAAAGTTTCGAATCTAAAAAGATTAAAGTAGATTTACCTGTGACTGGAGAAGAAACTAAGTATTTATTGATTAAACAACTCGAGTACTATTTCTCAGATGAAAACCTCAGAACAGACTCGTTCTTCCAAAATACAATGCGTTCAGACCCCAAAAATCGTCTACTTGTATCCTACCTTTTAAATTGTTCGAAAATCAAGAATTTGGGCATTACTAAAGAAGAAGAAATAATAGATGTACTTAAGGGTCATGAGATGATTTTTGTTGAATTCAACGAGGATGGAAAGGCAATGATTAAACTAAACAAAAACCTGCCCAATCTGGAGCCAAAGAAAAAAACAAAAGAAAAGAGTTCTTCAATAAATGGTAAAGATCTTCATGCTGGAGGTTGTATTTTAAAGATAACAAACCTTCCGGAAACTGCCTCTTGGTCAACCGTTAAAGATTCTTTAAAAGAGAAACTTAAAGATTTACAGCCTGAAAGCCAGAATTTAATAAGATACGTTTCTCAAACAACTCAGGATGGTACATGTTTTATTTTACTTAAGCCATTTAAAAATGATCAATTAATCATTAAAAATATGGAATTAACTCTTGGTGAAGAAAACGTTCCTATTTCATTGGCAAATCAAGATGAGGCAAGGAAAATAATAAATTCAGTTTTTCCAAAACACATACAAAAGGAAAGAGAAAAGGAACTCAATAAACAGAAAATGGCATTTACAGCAATGCCTATAATTGTAGGTGGTCAAACATTTGCGTCAATAGAACATTTAAGGCGTTGTATTAAAGAAGTTCTAGAGCAATCCGAGGTTAATACTACTTTTGAAAAAGACAGTTTAACATACAAAGTTCTTATTTCAATTTTGGACTATCATCCAAGACGTGAGGAGAAAATCAAAGGAATTGAATCAATTTGTATCAAGAACCACGAAAATTCCTCTGGCAAAGATGATTTATGTAATAAGTGCTTCTACATTATCAGAAAATCCCCAGATGGTATTGAAGAATTTGAAGATTTCAGTGTAAATAAATGCCTGCAACAATTGTCTAGAAACCCTCCATTATCGTCAAAATCAGAAGCATTGGATGAAACTGGCACTTCCAAATGTTGTTAACCATTAATGAAATTTTATCCAATTTTTTCCTGTAACTATTCTTGGACATTGTTTAATTAATTCTTTTTTCTTTGAAACTCTATTATAAGTGGGAAGATTAGCATCTTGAATAAAGGGTGAAGGCTTTCCAACGTTAAGTGGGACACTAATAAGAAGTCTTTCTTTTGCTCTTGTAAAGGCTACGTATGCAATCCTTCTTTCTTCTTCTGAAATAATCTCATTAAACTCGTTTTTCAATTCCAAATATTCAGTTTCTCTATATAATGGGAATATCTTATCTATAAATTTGGGGATAAAAACAACTTTCCACTCAAGACCCTTTGCCTTGTGAATAGTTGATAAAGATATTTTTTCTCCCTTTTTAATTTGTAATAAACCATTTGAGGCATCTTGTAAAAAACAAAGTAAGCATTCATAGCCAGTAGGTTGTTCTTCATTAGGTGTATAAGGTTCTGAATATTTTAAAAGCGCTGAGATTGAATTAAAGATGCTCAATTTTCTCATATTTGCTTTCTCAGAATTTGCAATTTTATAATTCAAATTAGTAAATGAATTGGATGGAGATATTTTTTTTTTTTTAAAGTCTTTATTATTTATATCTCGATAATCTAGATTCATTTTTTTTACAATTTCATTAATTATTTCTCGCACAGAAACCTTATTTTTAACGAATTTTTTTAAGTCGTCTACTGATTCTAAGAACAATTTGATCGAATTTATCGTCTTCTTATATAGGCTGTGATCAAATTTAGACCTTATTTCCAATTTATTTGATACTAGCATTCTACACACATTCATTATTGATTTATATGTGTTTGTTTGTTCATTAATGAAACCATTACTTAATTCACAAATCCCGTTTAATGGCTGAGTGGATTTTCTCATTAGCGAAATTCCTTGAGCACCATAATCTTCAATTAACTTTATAGCATTATCGCCAATACCTCTTTTAGGACGATTACATACTCTCAAAAAGCAATCATCAGCTGTTTCGTCAACTATCAGTCTACAATATGACAATATATCCAATATTTCTGTTTTGCTTAGTAAATCAGATGTAGATTTTGGATTACTTCTGGAAGTATTTTCCATTGGAAAAATAATTTCAAGTGATTTAAATTCATTTAATTGATTAATATCAAAATTCAATAAATCATTGGAGATCATTTTGAACCAGTTTTTTTCTTGATTTATATTTTCCGTATCTTGAAACATTTCTATACAACTAATTAAAAATTGCTTATCACTGAATAATTTTTCGATGTAAAAAAGGGTATCATTTGTTCTTGCCAGAATAGCGAAATCACTCCATGAATAATTGTATTTTATTTTGAATAATAGAATGGTAGAGGCAATCCATTGCATTTCATCGATTTGTTTTGAAAAATAATAAACTGCTGGTTCTATTCCAGGGCCATTGTTACTTGTTAATGACTTAATTATTCTGGATTTATTATTTTTAATAAGATAATTTGAAACTGCGATAATAGATTTTGAGGATCTAAAATTTGTAGTTAAATAAACTAAACTAAAGTTTTGTTTGAATATTGAAGAAAATTGTGAGAAAACTCCAGTGTCAACACCTCTCCAACTGTAGATAGCTTGGTCATCGTCCCCAACTACAGTAATGCCACCCTTTTTCAAACTTTCATTTTCCAAAAATTCCTCTAATCCGAACTTTCTTTTTTTATTTTGACTTCTAGTTAGAAGTTCCAATATTTTAAACTGTAATTTAGAAGTATCCTGAAATTCATCACAAAATATATAAGGGTATGAATCCTGAATTTCCTCTCTAATTTTAATATTGTTTTCTAATAATCTCAGTGTGAGTATAATTAAATCAGTATAATCTAGTAAATATGGCTTATTCATTGCCATTTTTTTTGTATATGAAAGGTAAACGCCAAATAATTTGTGATTACCATTAACATCATCTATCGTACATTCATTCTTATTTATATATTTCTTTATTTTCAATAATTTGATTATCTTTAATATTTTCTCAAGTTCGTTTTTTGTAGACTGCCCATCATCATCTGTTTCTTTCTTTAAAAAGTTTAAATTATTATTTAAATTTTTTAATTGTTCAATTTCAACACTGCGAGTTTTATCACCAACTTCGTCATCTTCATTATCGCCATCGAAGTCATCTCGTTCAATTTCATCGTAATTGATTGGGTCAAAAATTAGCGAAGAATAATCTGACAATTTAGATGAAACTGTATTAAAATCTTCAGATATACATGATTTTAGTAATTTAAATGCCATTTCCTTATCAATAATTGTAATATCTTTTGGCAAATCAATGAAAGTGCCATATTCTTTAAGAACTTTCCAACAAAATGAGTGAATGGTGCCAATGAATATTTCTGGTGTTGAAATAAAATCTGATAAATACTTATCATTTTGTGAACTACTCTTTAAATTCTTCAATTTTGCATACATAATTTTTGCTGAAGATGTGTAAATAGTCGAAACTCTACTTTTAAGTTCATTTGCTGCTTTTCTAGTGAATGTCAATGCGAGTATTGGCGAATAACCACTTAATAAAAAACGAACAATTCTAGATGTTAATGTTGCAGTTTTCCCAGTCCCTGGGCCAGCAACAATTAACAATGAGCTTTCATGGTTCATAAACACTGCTTTTTTTTGCTCACAAGTCAAACGCCCGAACAACATGCTATGAATTTTTTCATCTTTTTCAAAATTTGTTAGAGAATTTCTGTTTAGTTCTTTGATTTGTTCATTAAATTTGCTCATGGTATACTATTTTTTATATTATACATTTTTGTTAAAAGTGCTATTTCAACTTTTCCGCCAGCTAAAAAAATTGTTAATCATGAATAATAAAAACAAAATATGGAAACCTCTAATTTCTGACCCAAAAATATTGGAGGAGTATTCTACTGGATTGGGCGTTAAATCTCAAATTTGTTTCGTAGATATTTATAGTACAGAAGAAACTGAATTGGATATTTATGATATAAATCCTATTTCATTAATTATTTTAGTACCAACTAACGATGAAAAAATTTGTAAAAAGAGAGATGAATTTGGATATAAAATAACTGGCTACCAAAAAGTTTGGTTCATGAAACAATACATTCAGAACTCTTGTGGTGCCGTCGCACTTTTGCATTCAATCCTAAATAATAATTTGATAGAACTAGAAGAGGAAAGTATTGCTAAGACATTGTTAAATTTAAAGAGTGAATCAAACGATCTAGCAAAAGAAAGAGGTTTGTATTTGATAAATAATAAGAAGATTGAGTATTTACATGAAAAATTGTCATCAAGAGACATTTCTAACGATTGTTTTGTAACAGAATTTCATTATATTTCTTTTGTAAATATTAATGGAAATATTATAGAATTAGATGGAAGACTCCCTTGTCCAATAAGCCACGGAGTTTTTAAAAGTGGTGAATTTCTTAAAAGCTCATTAAAAGTTATAAAAGAAAAATTTATTTATCCATTAGGTATAGATGGTAAAGTAGCTATTATTGCAGTCTGTATAAAATAGCACAAAGTTAAATATGTTTCCATTATTGTTCTTTCTTCTTAGTTGCAAAATTTTTCTTTTGATTTAAATATGAAGCAATCTTATATTTGAAGCAGAAGAAAAAAATAACTGTGATAAATAATGAAAAAACCCAAAATATCCTTACTCTAAAAGTGAATAAATCAATTGTTGTAATTGAAGTTGAAAATATATAAAGCCCATTTAGATAAGTTACGAAGTATATGGGGTCTAATGAAATGTTTTTTGAACCTCCTAAAGCCTTCACTGCCAAATCAAGTGTATTACATTTAATTGTGCCATGTAATATACACTTTTCGCATTCAACACAGCCTAGTGCAGAAATAAATGTTTTGAAAAATCTTTCAAGTTTTGGAAGAGATTGAGGAGGAATAACGTTATTTTGGTATTTTGGTTTGCATGAGTAATAAAGATTTTTGTCAAAAATTTTTCTAACTTCTTCTTTTAATTTAATGTTTTCCGCTGAATTATCTAAGTTTTCCATAAACTTTTCGAATGAAGGACCCAATATACAAATTGAACGTACAATATAATAAAATGTGACTAGAAGGTTTACTCCTCTTTCTTCAAATATTGCAAATTTATTCATGAAATTAGATAAACTATAGTCATAATAATCTCCACGAATTTTTCTATGTCTTTCCGATGCATGAATAGCAATGTTACTCTGGATTCCTGATATTAACTTTTTAAGTAGAGGAAAGTTAACTTTTTCTATTTCATAATATATTTTACGCCAAATTTCCTCGCCTTTATACTGTGTGTTTGCAGGTGGGTTCTTAAGCATATCTACCTTTGTTTTCTTTTCATTACAATTGCCGTTGTCAATAAAATTTATTTCACCAGCCTTGTCAATTCCAAATAGAGTTGAAGAAAGATCACTTTCATTTCCCATGACCTGGCATTTTCCAATATCCCCACAAGAGTTCCTTTTGTTCTTTTCAAAAATGCAAACAGGAGATAAATCAAGTGCAAAAATTCGAACTGAATTCATAGTTATAATTCTCTCCATTTTTTCTTGTAGTATCAATGCATCTTGAAACAACTCATCAGTTGTTGGGAAACTGTTTAACCGTAGCTCTGGACGAAATCCATTTTTCTGTAATGGCTTAAATAGATAAATTATATTCCCGTCTCTAATAAGTTCTAATACTGTTAAATAAAATGACAATATATGAGTTATTATTAAACGCATTCTCAATTTTCAAGCAAAAATCTCTAACTTGGAAACAAAATGTGTTCAAATGGCGGTTTTTGACCCCAGATTAACTTAATGATCAGTAAATATCCTAAATCTACTATTAGTGGTGGCTCTTTATTTACTAATTTCCGGAAATATATCTAACTTTGATTCAATTTCTTTTGAAAGAGAAACTAATTCAAAATTTGAGCTTCCTATGATCTGTTTTAGCGCAAATAAATATGTATTTATCCCTTGCCTAACTCGAATTTCGAAAAGTTCACTCCGATCACTCATTTCCAAAATATTTCTCATTGTAATTAGCAAATCTTCGGACATTTTTGCTATTTCTTCAAGAGTTTTTTTCTCATTAGAAAGGTTACTGTTTGGGATGGAGAGTGCAGTGCCAAGTATCTCGAATAGTAAAAGAAATTGATCAAATGAATGGTTAATATCATTCGCAATGTAATTAATTTTTCGAAAAATAATTAGAATGAGTTCATAGAAAGATTTTTCATTCTTAATTATTGCCAAACAGTATATTAATAATTTTTTTGTTAATTGTTTCGTGTCCAATTCTATTTCAAGCGAAGTTTCATTAATGTGAGTATTTAAAATACTGTTTGCTAGTTTTTCTATGCAACTTATTAATGAGGAATTATTTGAAAAGTATACTCTTATTTCATTGTAAATCAATATGTTTAAAAGCGTATTGAGAGAAAAAGCTCCAATATCTTTTGGGATGAGTTTGGCTTCCAAATTTGCGTTTATTATTTCGTGATCTGTTATTAACTTATTAGATAATAATTTACAAGCGTTATCCACCAAAATGGGAATAATATTATCTAATAGCTTCCAATTCTTTGATAACAAAATAATTGTACCTAGCTTTGTTCTCGCACTCTTTTCATCTAATCTATTTCTGAAAACTGCCAAAGAATGATTCCAGAGCTCAGATATAAGTTTTTGAGAGAATTTTGGATAAAAACTTGAGTTCAATACAGTTTGGTGTTGTAATAACTGCAGTATACTTACCCAAATCTTATCATTTGGATCAATTTTTAGTAAAAAATCATCATTGCAGGCATTTGTAAAATATTTAATAGCAATTTGGGTCGTGTTTCTTCTTTTCTTATCGTTGTAGTTAGAAATATAGCAAACCTCTTGATTCGATTCCACTAAAGATATTTGATTTGAGAAAACTATTGACAAAATTTCTTTGCTGGATGCCAACAGAATTTTTGCCTTGTTGTAGGTAATTTTATTTTTTTGATAGTTTTCAATTGTTGTTGTAATTATGAGTACTGCTAAACGCAACAAATCAGAATTTTGAATATTTTTTCCAATGGTTTCATCCACAAAAATTTTCAGACTACAAAAGTATCCAATCATTCCTATTGGACAAAGATCACAAAAAAAGTAGCAGTTTTTGAGTTGCTCCTTTGCCCTTTCAATAAAAATTGAAGGGTTTAACAATTCTGCAAGTACCCTTGCAACTTTTAAAGATTCAAAAACAGAATCCTGATCGTTTGAAAAAATGTCATTTATTAATATATTGGAATTTTCACACAATTTTCCATATTTCATAAAATAAGTGGATTGTCTAACCTGATAAATAATGAACTCCTTGGAGATTCTGGAAAGTATTTGTTTTTTTGAAATGATTTGTGAATAGTCAAACCCTTGAATCCTAGAAATTTTTAAAATGAGCAAGGCGACGGAATACCTAACTTCAATGTCAAGATCATGCAGATATGCAAATATATTCGGCAAATAGCCCTTCATTATATTTTGTGATAATGGATTGTTTATGATAGCATTCATTCCATTTATTACTGCGACTCTAGCACTACTTGAATTTTTGTCTTTAATAGATTTTGTTGAAAGTGTTGATAAAATTTCATGGATTCTTTCTATTGGAGTTATTTCCCAATACAGTGTTAATATTCGGGAAACAGATTGTATAGCCGCTATTCTTACTTCAGAATGGCTGTCAACAAGCAAGTTCTGTATTATTGAAAACTGGTTATCTAGTTCAGAATTATAAACTCCAGTAGATAGTGACGGATCAATTAGTGGGAATAACATTGCAAGCAGGGCAGTTGTATTAAGCCTGACTTTCCAATTAGCAACTGAAAGGTATCTCCAAATTATTGGATCATATAGCCTTAACAACAACTTATTTACTCGAACATCATCACGGTTAGTATGAAAACTGTGCAAAATCAACCTCATCCTAAGAGCAATTACGGGGTTCAGCTTAATTGACCCCATACAAAAAGTTTTCTGTATTACTTCCTCAAGATTTTGCATTTTTTTTTCGTCATTTTGGCTAATATATTCTATCCAAAGCATATATAAAATTTTACCATAACAGATTAATAGATTTGAACTTAGCTTGGGAACAAAAGATTTTATTATTTCACTTAATTCGTTATGTGTATCAAGATTTAGTTTTGATATCACCTTCGAAATAAAAGTTTGTCCTTCGACATTTTTTACAATTGCTGAGGAATTTAAACAGTAAATAAATATATCTCTTAATTCTTCGTAACTTTTGGTTATAATAAATTCATCGAATGATTTGTTGTAAAAACTTATTTCTGTGATTCGAATACAACTCTTTTTTTTAATGTGAATTTGATTCATGCTATATATTTTTATCCTAAAAAAAAATGATATTTTTATAATCAAAATCACTGCATACCTTGCGTGTGTTTATAGCTATCTAGACTCTAATCCTGTTAAATTTTGACATATATGCTATTACAATTTGTTTTAATATACATGTTATTGAGATGTGGGGATAAGGGCGCAATGAATCAGAATATGTAAAAATACTAGACACGTATTTATAAATTAACAAAAAATGATTGAAAATTACTCTCTTACCAAATCTACTATGTTTTTATTAATTGTATGTTTGAATTCATTAATATTTCTAGAATTTATCTCAATATCGTCTGTATTAATGCTCGTTAATATGGGTCTTTTAAACAATTTGCCTTTGCTGAATTAGTTTAAACAAAACGATCTATAATAATTACTTACACAAATATGATGATATTGATGCGCATATTTCATCTTCTCCCAATATTGAGGATGATGCAAAGTTGTCGGATGCACTTTTATTGTCCTTGAAATTTGACATTTATTGACAGAAAAGATTGATATTCGTAACTTACTAATACGGGAAACGTTGCGCATAAAAATTCAATATTAGGGTGTTTGCCAATCCATACATAAAATGAAATCCCAAAATCTATAAGAATTACACGTATTTTTTCGCCTTCGAATTCAATAGTTTGTTTTTTTATTTTCAATTCCATTTTTGTGAATTATTTCGATGGCGGAAACTTATTTATGTTAAATATGAATTTAATTGAAATATATATTGATGGAATTAAATTTTCGTATTCTCTGATTATTTTAATATTCACAATTTTAATTTGGTTTAGTTTTAGCAAATTTAAAAAAGGTGAAAATGGGTTTTCTCTTGTAGCAGATAAAAATTTAAAGTGTCACTCTGATTATAAAATGACGATTTGTATAAGACAAGGTAAGTTGAATACAAAAATTTTCGAACAATGATTAAATATATATATATATATATATATAGATTTAGGAATGGGTAAAGGAAAAATTGCTTCACAATGTGGGCATGCAGTATTAGGTGCTTATAAAAAAGCGATAAAAAAATATCCCAAGATGGTAGAAAGCTGGGAGAGATCCGGGCAAGCTAAAGTTGTGCTAAAAGTATCTCCCAAAGAATTATTTGAATCTGAGAGGAGAGCAAAAGAAAAAAATATTACAAGCTGTTTAATCAAAGATGCTGGAAGGACACAGATTTCACCAGGAGAATATACTGCAGTTGCAATTGGCCCTGGTCCATCGGAATTAATCGATGAAATTACAGGAGAATATAAACTTTTGTAATTTGTAGTGAAAACTAAGTTAATTCTATCTTTTATTTATTCTAAAAAATTTTAAGTACTTAATGCGCCTTTTAAAATTAGGATTTTACAATAAAGAAATAATTATGTCACTAAATATTCTTCCTTTTCAAATACTATTTAATGGAAAATTACCGAAGAAAAATCCTTTCAACCAGCATGATCAAAGTATAAAATCGCCGGCAAAATTTGGTGAAAAAGTAATTAATTCGAATATAAGTGCATCTTTTCGTGGAAGGAGACTTAATGGAAGAATGATTGATATTAGTAAATCAAACCATTCAATATTAATTTTATCTAAGAATGATTCAAGAAAAGAATTAGATATAAATATTGAAAAATCTTTGAATCAAGTAACATACTGGAATTATGATGACGAAATTAAAAATTTTGACGACGTTCCTCAATTTCTGAATGCTATTCACTATTTCAATACTCTGAATAGAGAAACTTAAAAAAAAAAATCAGAATTTAATTAATACCTATTTCTTCTTAAAACCTGTTTTCTATACCACTTTTTTGCGCCTTTTAACTTTGCCTTATGTATCTCAAAGTACTTTTTATTCATCCACTTTTGTGTTTCTGAATCATTAATTAGTTCATGTAGAAGAGACGTTCCAGACATTTTCTTATTAGATCTAAAGGTTGAAGAGTCGCTAGATATACCTGTTCTCGTCTTATTGTTGTCGATTACGACTCCAAAATTAAACTTAAACGAATTTTTTTTAATTAGCTTTTCAGACTTATAAAATCTACCGGGCCCAGTAGAACTTCTTAGCTGTAAAGCCAAAAGCTCGTACTTGTCTTCTTCTGTTTTCTCGTAATCAGGAAAATTAAACCAAGATGATGATTCAGATTGTTTATCTCTCATTTTACTCCCTATTTCAACATTGTCAAATTTACATACCAAATCAGACTCTAATTTATACGCAGGTATTACACTCAATCCATCATCTATTAACTCATGTTTTTTTATTTCAATAGTGCCCTTAAATTTTAAGTAAATAACATGATTGTTTTAACCTTATTTAAAACTGTAAACTTACTGAAGGTTTTTGAGTATCAAATCCATTACTTTCGAAAGATGATAAATAAACATCATTCAAACCCAAAGGTAAAGTAAGACTAAACATTAAAATTTGAAGGTAAAGTATAACAAGTAACAATAAGTTAATTTTTATACATAACTTACCTCGAAAATTCTGCTTTTTTATCTAATTTATGCATAATCATATATTTTTAAAATAATATTTTCTAGAATTACATTGCGCCAAAATTCGACAATAAATTTATGTTAAACTTCCAATTAATATTATGAAGAAAATATCAAGTAGAATTGCAATTTTCTTCGGTGGATTTATGTTTGGTATCCTATTTAAGGATAGCTTCCGGAATTTTGCTAAGCTAACAATAAGTCATTTAAAATCTATTTTTTCGGCAATTTTTTATATAAAAAACAATTCAATTGATTTCGAATACCAAGTTTATTCAAACTCCCCAGTTGAAAACTGTGTAGGAGTAGATTCTCCGGATGCAGGAATAGCGGATTCATGCTCAGGATGCC
Organism: Cryptosporidium ubiquitum; assembly: GCF_001865345.1. Taxonomy (NCBI): domain Eukaryota; phylum Apicomplexa; class Conoidasida; order Eucoccidiorida; family Cryptosporidiidae; genus Cryptosporidium; species Cryptosporidium ubiquitum. The sequence goes on along the minus strand of NW_021639817.1, from coordinate 491,171 downwards.
CAAATGCATCGATATGTGCGTCTGGACAAGCAAATAAAAGACAAGAGAAAATTGAAAACTTATCCAAAATAAAAAATATTATTTTGGTTCTATCTGGTAAGGGAGGTGTCGGAAAATCAACTATATCTGCGCAAATATCGTGGTGCCTATCATCAAAAAAATTCAATGTTGGACTTTTAGATATTGACATTTGTGGTCCATCTGCACCAAAAATGATGGGAGTGCAAAACAACGATGTACATATTTCTGCAAACGGGTGGTCCCCAGTATATGTTAATGATTATCTCTCAGTTATGTCGACTGCATTTCTACTTCCTCAGAGCGATGATGCTGTAATTTGGAGAGGCCCAAAAAAAAATGGTCTAATTAAGCAATTTCTTTCTGATGTAGTTTGGGGTGAATTAGACTTCTTAATAATTGATACTCCTCCCGGTACTTCTGATGAGCACCTTTCGATCGTTTCATATTTAAAAGGTTCGAACGTTAATGGAGCGATTATTGTAACCACACCACAAGAAATTGCATTGCAAGATGTTAGAAAGGAAATTAATTTTTGTAAGAAAGTAGATCTAAATATACTTGGGGTTGTTGAGAACATGGGACGAATTTTTAAAAATGCTGAGCATGATTCCTCAGTTAAAGATATGTGTGATAGTATGCAGGTAGAATATCTCAATAAAATCCCATGGGATGAAGAATTGTTATTTGTATGCGATTTGGGTCATTCTATTTGTGAAAAATTCCCCCAATCACCTTCTTCAACAGAAATTAAAAAATTAGTCGATATAATAATTAGCCATTCAATTAATATTTAGAAAAATTTATTTAATTTCCCAAAATTACTATTTTTTTCATGTGCCCACATTCCAATTAATTCCCCACAGTAGTGCAGGTGCATGCAACCGAAATTTCCATATATTACTTTTAGAATCAAGAGTATATTAGCAGTATTTGATATGAGAGCCCTTTTTTTAACTATTATTTGCATAATATTTTCACTTTCTTTTGCTATTCCAGGTCAAATTGAACCAGTGACAGGCACTTCAAATATTGTAGGTGACCTGAAATCAGCAGTTAATAAAATGAGAGAAATTCTTGTTCAAGCTCCAGAATCAAATCTACAGGGTAAGAATTTTGCCTAATATCATTTAAAAAAACTTTATTTTGGCAATGCAGAAAAACTTCAAGCTTTTATTTCATTAGGAGAGTTGGAAAACGATATTCAAAAGGTATCTAATATATTCAAAAACAAAAGGTAAGTCTTTTCTCTCATTTGCGAATAAATTCACCGATTTTTAGGTTATTATTGATACAATCTTCTGATGATATTGAAGAAGACAATGATGAGGAAGAAGATGAAAGTAAGGATTTGAGCCAAGGCTCAGAAAACCAGGAAGACACACCCACACCAGTAAGTATTTAAAGTTTAGCAATATGCTCATATAATCAATTCTAGGAGGAAGCAGAAGAACTATTGAAACAACTAACAACTAAAATTTGGAAAACTACTGATGAAATTTTGCGTGCTCATACTGGTATTTCGTAAGTTAGAAAATAATTATTTGTTTTTTCTTAATTCTGTAAAGTGGATTGGTAGGCGCAATTCCAACTAAAACTATTTCATAATGGAGATTATTTAAACTTAAAGTATAGAAATTTCTTACAAATTAGAAAAAAACTAACGTTTTATATACTTTTAAATGTTTTCAAATATAATTATAATTCAATTATTTAAATTGGAATTCGAATTTTCCGAAAATTTCATATCTTCAGAGCTTAACCTCGAACTATTTAAAATATTGTTTAAATTTGAACCACGTTCAGTACCTTTCTTTATAGCTGAAACTTCGCTTCCTAAAGCTTTCTCTGAATTAATATAAATTGTTCCATCATTACTTGAGCTTCTAGAGAATTTGGAGTGAGGCATGATATAGAATTCTTTTTCCATTCTTTTACGATATTCAATAGCCCTTTGTCTAGCACCTTCATCTCCAAATTGAAAAACGGAAAATCCTTTTGTTTTAACGCGTCCATTTTCTTTCCAATTTGCACGCCAAAGCTTACGTATTTTGTCGAAATATACGCCTTGAATATCACCATTCCTCCTCGGCCTTTTCTTAGGTTGTATTGTAAGGTGTTCATTTGATGCATCATTTACTGAATTTAGTTTATTTTTAGTATTATTCACAACAGCGGCTGCTACTGCCACAGCTTGAATATGTTGAAAGGCAGCCATTATTGGAACTGCAATGTTACATTCTGTGGGTGAAAGTGATGATGTTGTGCAGGTTGATCCATATGGCGAAGAGACTTTAGAATTCGAATTACAATAATTCGAAATCATAAATGTATTATTAATAACTTCATTAGTATTATAATCATCCGAAAAAGTGGTTTCCTTATTAAATAACTCATTTGTTAGCTTCATGTCTTCTGAAGATTTTTCAATATCAATTGAAAAATTCTCGTGTTTTTTAATGTCAGAAAAATAGATATTTTTATTCACTGAATTGAAAATATTATCAAATAAAATATTAAGATTGTCTTTTGATTGTACTGAACTGATTGTGTCATTTTCAAATTTTGAAAATGGAACGAAATTTTTTTCATTGATTCCTGCTATTCCCAACCCTGAACACTCTTTATTTTCATTAATTATTCCATGAAAAAGGTTAGAATTGTATTTATCAGGAGATAAATTCGGTCCTATTTTATTCTCAAGCAATATTTTTTGTTTTTCTTCAACTAGAACATTGGGAATATTTATTGTCTGTGTATTTTGAAACATAACAATTGGAGTTTGAGAGCTAGTAATTATATTCCCTTGTATATTTGAGTTCAATTCAAAATTAGATGAAGAATATTCGGGTTCTGAAATTTTTCTATATTCATCAAGTTGTTTAATGATCGGTCTTAGAATAAATATAGGTGTTGAAGAAGGGCGTAAATTCCCTAAGCATCTAAAAATTAATCTATAAGCATGAAGATCCTTAAAGTTGCAAGCACCAATTATTCGCTTCCAATGAAAATAAAAGTTTTCTTTAAACGAACCCCATGTAGGAATTAGATTATAAATCTCCAATAGAATGTCAAACAATTCAGTTTGCAGCTGCATAAATATTTCATCTTTTCCATTACTTAGCAAATTCGCGTTTCCTTGTAATGTATCCCTCATTTTCGGATTACAGTTTTGGGAAATTAGGTTCATATCTAAATCTTCCTTTTTCTGTAGATCTCGAGTGTTCTCATCCTTTAAATGTAAGTCATTATTCGTCTCTGTCATTATTCATACTTGTAGTTTTAATTATAAAATGAACAATCCTTTAATATAATACAGAATAATTAATTTCTTCAATACAAATTCCAATGTAGGTTATATCTGATAATATCGAAAGTTTTCCTATTTCCTGAAATCTAATTAATATTGTTTAGCTTAACTATTGATTCAGCAAATATACTCACCCTTTAATTTTTAACATTCATTGTGTGTAGTGCTAACACGCGCTTACACACTATTATATCAAGATCTTAATTTTATTTCATAGAATAAAATAAAAAGTATTAACTATTAAAGAGATAAAAAAAGAAAATTATGAGCATTAAATAAAATTTGCAGGAATGGCTTGTTTGATTTTATCTAAACGTTTCATGATATTAATTATTTATTTATTCCTGACAAATAAAGAATAAATACAACTAGTATCAAAACCCCCATTTTAGAATTTTAATAGAACAATCAAAAAAGCAGATTACTCAAAATTGCTAGTTTTTTGCATAAATTATAGTTATTTTCTGTATGGCTTTAAAATTACACTCTTTTTACACTCATATATATATCAACAGTCACACAAAATATGAAAAAGAAAATTTGTATCTAATTACTATGTTTAATATGAAACTATTGTTTTTCTTCGAATTATTCTGTATTATCTCGATATTTTGCACAACAAATGATTATGTATTATCATCTAATGTCAATATTATCAAAGAAATAAATGATTTTTCTAATGGAGAATTGAAAGATCCTAGTTATAACAGTTCCGAAAAATTATCAGAAGCAATTGCAAGTATTAAAATCATCCCAGTAAACGGAGAGGAAACTGAAGATGAAAATTTGATTTACGATTCTGGATCAAATTATTTTGATATAGAATCAGGAATTAATAAAAAAAAATTAATCAACTTTAAAAGCTTTCCAAGTTTTGAAGATGAATTTGGCTCAGAAATTAAATCAGAAGAAAATTATATTTTAATTGAAACAAAGAAAAAAAAACAGTTAGGTCCAATTGATGAAACTGAAAGTAATCGAAATGATAGAAACTATAAAAGTAACGACTCAGATTCTGAATTCAATAATAAATTTATTATTTATAAACTAGAACCAAATTTTGTCAATAATTCAGCAGCTAGTTCCCAAGAAACAAAAGTTTTACTTAGTGATAATATCATAACAAAGAAAGAGCTGTCTTACGGCCAAGAACTCTTGTTCTTTGAAGGAAATAACTACTTGCCTACTGAAAAAATAACCAGAAAATACCCAAGTTACTATCCATACATTAACCCATTTATACCAATTGAAAGTCGAGAAACAGAGAATAAAAATGAAATTCAAAATATAGCTCTTTCCCCCATAATTTTAAAAATAAAACCTGCACAAACATTAGGGAATCAATCGAATGAAGATGAGACAATTATCTCCAATTTTAATAAGAAAAAAATTAATCAAGATAAAAATAATTTAAAGGAAAGTTTTCTATATTCAACACTAAAATACGAGCAAGTAAACTCTCAAAATGGAAATTTTGTATCAAAGTTCAAATTTATTTCAAACTCTTTTATTTTAAATAACCCTAATAATTCCACAACAATAGAAAAAAAGTAGTTAATAGACTCAATTTAATAGAATATTTAATAGCACAATATATTGGTGCAAAACCAATAAAAAAATATAAATGATTAATCACCATATTTTCTTCTATTGTTTGGTGTAATCTCAGAATGGTATTCACTCCTATTTTTATTATTACTTTTACATGATAAAATAATCAAACATCCATTTAATTGGCTTTCTTGAACATTTTTGTGTTCAAAAAAAAACCCTCTTTTTAACAAAGAAAACCATTTTGGAGAGTTTGTCCAAAATACACCGTAAATTAGTTTATGGTTAAGAAAAATGTCATCATAGGAATCTTTCCTTAAAAAGTCCTTATTCAGGTCACTACCGAATAAAAATTTAACATTATTGAAATAATTAGAAAATTCAAATGATCTTTCGGGGAAAAATTGATAATTGCATGTGAAGGCGTCTATCTTTTTAAATCTTGGTAATTTATACACGGGTCCACAAAGATTCTTTTCCATATGTATTGAGTTCAGAAAATCGCTGCTAGATGTATTATCTTGGCAATTATTACTAGTTTCTTCATAGTTATTTAAATAAAAATAACTAGTATAATCAATCGTGCTTATAATAATAATATCCTGAATATTACACTCACTTCCTTTTGAAACATGATTATATGGTATTATCCAATTGATATTTAGAATTGGCCCGTGCAAAATTGGAGAATATATTTTTTTAGGGACTCGATAAACAATTGAGGAGTTATCGGAATAATTTTTATGGTTTCTTATGTATTCTTTTGGTATTATCTTTTTTAAGCTGATTGAATAAAAATAATATTTTCCATCTGACATCATAACAGAAACAATATCACTATCACGATTATTGAAGGATATTGAAGCAATTGGTGTAGAATAATTATTTTGCGAAAAAGGATTCAACACTTCACTCTCTAAGTTTGTTAGATCCACTTCTAATTTAAACGAATCAAGATCAATAATAAATGTATTGCCAAAACTTGTTAATACTGCAAGCCATTGATTATCTGGGGAAATATTTAATGATACTATTTTCCCAATTACTGAGTGTTCTTCATTGTTGAAATGCTTAAGTTCTAAAAAAGAGACAACAATATCTCTTTCAATATCAATAAAGTAAATTTTTGGTTTTATTTTTAAATTATTCTTGTAATCTAAATCTAAGTAACCACCAATAATTAATATGTTATTTGTTAAAAACTTCATTGAAGTAGCTATTATACCGTTACAAGATTCAAGTTGAATATTATTAATGTTCAAGCTTTGAAAATCTATATTTATTGCCTTTATTCCAGATTCGGAAAATGAACCTATTATGTAATTCCCGTCTTTACTCAGTGCAGAGCAACCAATAATTTCGTTTTTTTTATTAGAAAGTTTAATGTCTAATAATTTAATTGGTTGAACCGGAATTAATTTGGAGATTTTTTTATCGCCTTCAATGATATGGGAACAAAAATCGTTTAATTTATTGTAAGTAATTTGAAATGGGTTTATCAAAATTTTCTCAGAAGATGAATTAATACCTTGATTTATATCAGGGTCAGAAATGAACCATAATTCAAGATTTGATAAACCTTGGTGTAGTATCAAACGCTCACTTTCTGCTATGTGGATGCTTTGCGGATTTTTTAATACTCCTATAGGAAGAGTTAAGTATTTAAGTCTCGGAGAAGCGGACAAAAATTCAAAATTACTTCTACACTTCTTTTTATTATATTCAAACGATAACCAAAGCATCAACTTCCCGTCCCAGGTACCTGACAAGGCTAATGGTCCGTTAATGTGCGGCATAGCAACTGTTGCAACCGAACCTATAGAAGAAGAGTGAGGGTAACAAAATGAACCAGGTAGCCATTTTCCTGATTGCTCAGAGTGATTAAAGTTCCCTGTATGAATATATGTTACCACACGCCCGTCAAGTCCGGTGGAAACTAAAATATTATCTGGTGTTTTAGTGTTAATATTCGCGAGTTTTGAGAGCGTTAGAACATCTCCATGATGATGTTTAAATGTATTTATTGCTGTATAGGTAATTAAATCCCAGAGAATTACTGTTCCATTTGAATCACCACTAAACAAAATTTTATCAGACTCTAAACAAATTAAACACCATATTGACACACTTTTTGAAGTGCTTTTATCACTTGATTTTTTACCTGTGCATACCGACATTTTGTTAATGCATATTCTTTTTTCTAGGTTATATTCTAAAATTACTCCATCACTAGAACCTGCAAATATTGTATTATCATTTAGATAAGTTATTGATAATAGCCTATTGCTATGCTTTGGCAAAGAATACATAAATGAAAGTTCATTGTTTAACAAGCTGAATACTTTAACTGATCCATCTGCGCATGCTAACGCTAAATTTTCATACGATGGAGATAAAATACCTTGAAAAATTGCGCCTCCATAAGAAAAGGCAGTTTTTAAAACCATGCCATTACTCAAGTCCCATTCAAAAATTCTTCCATCAAGCCCCAACCCAATAAGTCTATATTTATACAACTCAAATATATTAGTATTATTTTTAAGCGTAGAATGGTAAGATTTCTTAATTGGAGATTTAATAGGAGACGTACATGCCGTAGTATTAGTGCAATCACTATCAGTTTCACTCAAATTCTCACTTTGTAAAGATGAATTACTATCGATAAATTGGGCATTTTTAAGTCCAGAATTTGAATTGGTTTTCTTTAAAAAAAATAGGCTTCTTAAAGAGCGTTGCTCAATGCTCAGAATTTTTAACCAGGAATGAAAGGTAATTGTGTCAAAAATGGTAATGTTTCCCTCTCTTTGTGCGACAGCACAAAAGTAACCATTAGGAGTTACTGCCAGACATTCGATTTCCTGATTTTTCCTTTCAATAAAAAGTTGGCATTCCAAGGCTTCCATGTTATTAAACTAATAGACAACAAAAACAACAATTTCATATACAAAATAAGATAAATTTCTCCTATTTCGCAATTTAATTTATGACTATTATTATTATCTAGTCTAAAAATGATGTTTATGGTGCGCTCCAATGGGAGAGCGGGGTAAACAGTACTGGGCGCCACAACTAATTTTGCTTTTATCTTAATTGATAAATGAATTCATAAATAATTGGTGTTTTTTCCCCCCAAGCAAATACATGTTATTGATTAATAAGGTTCTTTATATTTAAATGTGCAACTTTAAGCGCATCAATAGTAGAAGCAAGTTGTTCAATTTTTTCATCATTAAGCTTCTTGATAGATTCTGGAACTTTATCATATGATGAAGACGACTTCTTCTTATTGTATGATTCAAGTGATTTAACATTTGAGTCAAGCTGTTTTTCTATTTTCTTAAGCGCTATTGATAAATCTACAAGCTCTGGAGGCCTCAAATAATAAACGGTCTTTTCATCTACGACGTCGAGCAAACAATTTTTTCTGAGTTTTTCAATCTCATTCGCACTTGGATCAAAAAGTGCCACTGTCCCACCTATTTGTGATAGTTTGGTAACAAATGTGGGTGCAACATTTGAAATAAGATCTATAGATTCGGGGTCTGTTCCATTGTAAACTACATAAACTTTAATATTTATTTTGTCCTTGTTAGATATTCCAAGTATTGTCGTTAAAGAGCGTATTTTCGTAACGATGTTCATCATTTTTTTGAACTCTTGCTCTCTAGTGGGCGTTAAGCTACTGTGGACAAAAACTGTAGGAAATCTTGACGTGGAGATTGAAGTAATTGTAGGCGATCTAATCACTTGTTTAAATCTTTGATAGAGCTCTTCCGTGACAAATGGAGTTAATGAATGTAAAAGGATTAATCCATACTCAATACAAATAGACAAAACCTGAGCTGCTGTGAACGCATATCCAAACGATGACTCGATATTTTTAAATCTACTCTTTACGAGCTCAAGATATACATCACAAAGTTCATAAAGCCAAAAATTGTATGTTGCCGTCACAACTTCAGAGAATAAGAAATTGTCAAATGAATCCTTAACATTATTAATGCACTCCATCAATCGATAAAGAATATAATAATCCTCCCAAAGTAAGTCCTCATTGTAATTTGAGAATAACTGGTTTATAGAAATCGCTTCGAAGTTCTTATTCATGCAATTCGAAACGTTTTCAATGTTACCAAATGCAAATTTGCAAGCATTCCATAATTTATTGCAAAAATACCTGTATGAAACTACACGCTTTGTATCCAAGTTAATGTTTCTTCCTTGCTTTGTGTAGGCTAGTAGGCCAATTCTGAGTGCATCTGCTCCACACTCAGGAATTCCATCGGGAAAGTCCTTAAGATTGTTCTCTTTTGATTTTTTAATTTCTTGTAAAGGGAGGTTTCCCTGATCAAGCCTTTTGTTTAAATCATCAAGAGAAATTCCCTCGATAATCTCTATTGGATCTATCACATTTCCGAGTGATTTTGACATCTTCCTTCCTTGTGAATCACGTACCATTGCATGCAAGTAAATAGTTTTAAAAGGTAATTGATCAGTACAGGCAAAACTCAACATGACCATTCGAGCAACCCAAAAAAATAGTATATCTGATCCTGTTTCTAAAAGAGTTGTTGGAAAAAAAGTAGAAAAATCATTCATTTTAGTTTTTTTGTTGATTTCATCTGGCCACCCAAGAGGAGAGAATGGGATTAGGCCAGATGAAAACCATGTGTCAAGCACATCATTGTCTCTTAATACATGAAAATCAGATTTTTTTAAACCGTATTTTTGAATTGCCTCTTCAATTGCCACTTCTTCGTTTTCAGCAGCAATCCAAATTTCTTCTGTAGAATTTAATTTACTCGAAATAACTCTATATGCAGGTATTCTGTGACCCCACCAAAGCTGCCTAGAAATGCACCAATCTTGAATATTCTCCAACCAATAAAACCAAGTTTGTTCGTGAAACTTGGGTTCAATCTTAAGTTCATGATTCTTGACAGCTTTACATGCTCTCTCAGCAAATGGTTTACAATTCATCCACCATTGGGGGATTAAGAATAATTCAACTATGTCATTTGACCTTGAGCAAATTGGAATTTGCATTGTTTTTGTATTTGGAGTTTTCTCAACTAGCAGTTTATTATTTTCGAGCTCTTTTTCAATCAGTTCTCTACATTTAAAACGATGTATTCCAGAAAAAATTCCAAAACCAGGCCCAATATTTCCCTCCTTGGTAAATACAGATATGAACTTAAGTTCCTCAAATAGCGGCTCATTCTTATGCTTTTCATTATACCTTGTTGCTATTTCAAAATCGTTTTTATCATGCGCAGGAGTAATTTTGACACATCCCGTTCCAAATTCTGGATCTACATGTTCGTCTGCAATAATAATAACTTTACGATCTTTGATAAATGGATGTAAACAATACTTTCCTATTAGTGACTTGTATCTATTATCTTTTGGGTTTACCGCAACGGCAACATCCCCCAGCATAGTCTCAATTCTTGTAGTAGCGACGGTAATTTTTTCAATACTAGTATTGTTTTCTGGCATAAAGTGCCATTCATAGGTTTGGCCTTGCTGCTCTAGTGGGTAAGAAAAGTACCATAGAACCCCAACTTCAACCGTTTTTTCATAACCTGGAATTCTAATTCTTGAAGGTTTGCTAATTTCTAATAGATCGACTTCTATGTCTGATAGAGCCGTGCGAAGATATGAACACCAAGATACCAACCTGGTTTTTCTAAAAATATACCCCTGATTAAATAATTGAATAAATGCTTTATTTACTGCTTTGGACATATTTTCATCCAAAGTAAAAAATTCTCTTGACCAGTCTAGCGAGCATCCGAGCCTACGAAATTGAGTACAAATAGCAGATCCGTGTTTCTCTTTCCATTCCCAAACTTTTTTAAGAAAATTGTCTCTTCCTAAATCATGTCGAGTAACATTTTCTGTCTTATGAATAATTCTTTCTACAACCGTTTGAGTGGCAATACCAGCGTGATCAGTACCTGGAATCCAAAGTACTTCTTTCCCTGTTAATCTGTGATAACGACACAAACTATCTTGAATTGCCGCAGTAAGTGTATGGCCTAAGTGAAGTCTTCCCGTAACATTGGGGGGGGGAAGAGCAATCACAAATTTATTTTCAAAAGGCAAATTTCTTGCCCTTTCAAAGTTTGGAGAATATATTTTTGATTCACACCAAATGGTGTCCCAATACAACTCAACTTCCGAAGGATTATATGTTGGTGCCATTTCATGCTTTAAGCTTGGCTTATCTTTTATTAGGTCAGCAAACAACTTATCCTTATCAATTGCCATTGCAGAAATCTTTTGAAATAGAATTAATTTTTGTGATTAAAACTAAATATAAGTAGTTCCTTATTGATTTTAGGCGGATATTTGTGTTTTTATTCAGAATATTATAATTCTTTCGAATGCAATAATTATTCTCACTAAATACTAAATTAATTCCCAAATTGTACTAATAATCGACAGAAGACGCTTCTTGGCGTCCAAAAAGTTTAAGTAGAAAATGCCAAAAATTGAAAAATAAAAAAAAATGAGTTACTCTGTAGATAAAAACATTGAGATACTAGATATTATACAGAAGTATTAAATGTGAATTCTTTAAAAATATTTCTAATAGACCATGTTTGTACCTTCTGAATTACGAGGTTTACTAAGCTTTCCCCAATTTTTAGTTAAAAGGTCGTGTAACCATGCATAATTATTCCGCATATCAGCTATTGAACAACGCAACGAGACCCAATACCTCTCATCTAATTCTCTAATAGCTCCTAAGTAATCTTCAACGTTGGGATACTTGACTATCTTCGACGAAAGCCTCGCCCTTTCAGAATAGTATTTGCATACACTCTCATACAATGAAAACGTTGCATCTTCGACTCTACCGAGCTCTTGAATAGTCTCTTCCTGTATTCCTACTCCGAAGTTATTTCCATCTTGAATTTGGGGAATATTTAGTTGTACCCATAATTTAATCGAACTAACCATTTCTATTAACTCACTAACTTCTTGTTTAACATACACAACTAGTTCTTTAATTTGTAAATTCGAATGAACCTTACCGTTATCGATATTAATAGGTTTTAATTCTTCTGATGATAGAACGGACCCCGGTTTATCCGAAATTTTCATTCTTTTGTTCAGTTCAACTATTTTGGATGGTATCCGTTCTCTTAAATATAACGCAACCTGCACAGATAATTCCTTTCGGAATTCCATACATCCTTCCTTAACTTCTGAATCTTTTATCTCAATACTTGAGAAAGGTATCGATGAGTATTCATTCAAAAGGACAGTTTCTCTCGGTCGTTTATTCATTGAATAAAAAATCGTATTAGATTAAAAATGAGTAATGTAAAATTTTCAGGCGCCTTATTCATAACAAATTAAAAAAATATTAGTATTGAACTCTTTGAATTAATTGTTGTTCGATGCGCTTTTATAATTCATTATCTCAAGCATCAGCAGCTAATTACATGATGAATCACTTTGTGATCCTCCAGAAGATGATTTTTCACTAGAACTTTGAGTGTCAATATTGTTAATTTGATATTCCATTAAATCAACTTCATTTTGAATATCCAAAGGAACTGACACATTTTCAAAAAATTCAATACAATATTTGAGTAATTTGTTCAATTGAATGTTTTTATCTGTATTATTTTGCGTAAATCGAGTATTTGCGTTTTTTTCTAGAGCATTTTTCACTTCATCTCTATTTTTTGTTTTTTCTTCCACAAATTCATTGATAAAATCATCATTCTCGGCAGCAATTTCCTTAGAAGACTTCTTTAATGCATTAAAATCATCTGAGTCTTCAACTGCAGCCAGAACTTCTTCAAATTCTTTCTTTTGGCTATCGTTAGCATTCACTAAAGTACTCAATTCGGAAGTTGAACTTTCGTGAAGCACCCTTGTAACGTATATACCGTTATTCTCAGAACTTAGCATATTCTGGCTTCTCGATCCAACCATTTTTTGGATATCGCCTTTTGTGAAGAATTCCGAAGTAAATTGACCCTGATCAACAACAACATCATCCAATAATCTCTTTTGAAGTTGTTTTTTAAAAATGCTTTCTTCAATTGTCCATTCAGAAACCAACCTATATATATTCACATCTCTTGTTTGACCAATACGATGGCAACGATCCATTGCTTGTCTGTCCATTGCTGGATTCCAATCGGAATCATAAAAAATAACAGTATCTGCACCTGTTAAATTTAAACCGACTCCACCGGACCTAGTTGATGAGATAAATAGATAAATTCGTTGATCTCTATTAAATCTATTCACAAGCTTTTGCCTATCATCAACTTTAGTGCTTCCATCTAGTCTAAGATAGTTATAGCCTCTATAATTGATAAAAGATTCTAATACATCCAACATTTTACTCATCTGCGTGAAAATAATACATCTATGCCCTTCATTAAAGAGTTTATGTAAAATTCGAGAAAGTATTTGAAATTTTCCACAATCATCTTCAATTATTCTTCTGGGTGGAACAAGACACTTTTTAAGGAACGAAACATTATGTAAATATGTATTTGAAGCATTAATAAGATTATAAACTTTTAAAGAAATATATGAGTTGTAAAAAAGCTCATTTTTAACAAATGAGTATTTACCCTCTATTGAAATTGAACAATTTGTCGAAATAACTCTGCTTTCAAGAAGCATACTGAATTGTGATAGCATTGGAAGCTGCCTATAAAAATAAGGTTTTACAAATAACAATCCATTTGGAAATGTTCTCAAATTAATAGAATTATTATTTTTTCCGTAAGGAATATTGTAATAAGCCAGCTTTCGAAACTTAGATGTATTTTCATGAAATTTTCGTTTATTTGCAAATAGACTAGGAAAAGTAGAGAATAAAATTGTTTCTTCTTCAATCACCTTTAAATTATTTTGTATTTCATTCAAGATAAAATTTCTACAGTCTCTTCCATAAACAACTTTGAAGGGCATTCTAAATTTTAGGTATGGTTTATCCTTACAATTAATAGTATTTTCATTGGGCTTGCAATGAAATTTTTGGATTGATTCATCTAATAAATGTGGGTAATCGCATGAAGGTCTCCATTCAAATATAGATTTCTGGTCAGTTTCATAAAATAAAGAAACATTCTTATTAAAATTCATTGTATTATTTGAAGATTTATTCTTCACCTTGTTATTACCTATTTGGTCCAAAATATATTGGCTGTCAATATATTTCGTGTATTGAATGCTCTGTGATTCCGCTCCAATTAAAAGGTGGTTGGTGCCATTAGAAGCTAATTGGTTGAGGTTTAGTTGGATAAAACGGTTTGCATCCAAAAGATGTTCTGATCCTGAAATACATGTGGTAAATAGTGGATTCGATGAAATACAATCCTTTGATTGTATTTTGGACCATTCTTTGTATGTTAATTCACATTGAGATTGAACTTGAGCCTTGCTCATATGGATTTCATTATATAAAATGAAAATATTAGGTAGATTTACAAATCTATTATTAGTTAATTGGTCAAACAATGTAATGTAATTCGGTTTATTATTTTTTTTGCCGATGAATAGGTAATTATTTGTCAAAATATTTTTCCCAAGTGTAGGCACATTAGAAGACATGGTAATGCATATATTTGGAGAAAATATGAGTGAGTTAAATGAGTAACTTATCATTAGTTTTTTTTCAAATATTGGTGTATTGATTAACCTAGGCTCAAAAAGATCAGGGTGATTACAAACTTTTCTTAGTTGCATTAATACATTCATTAAGCCAATATAGTCTCCGCCAGCAATAGTATTTTGAGTTGACTTACTTTCAAGAAACTCATCATAAAGCTCTTTCTGCCGCTTGCTTAAAGGACACTTAATTACGTGCTCAATTTTTGATGGCATTTCTTTTTCCACATCCTTTTTTAATCTTCTCAATAAAAAAGGTCTCAGTACAGTATGTAGTCTTCTTAATAAGTTCTTTTCATTTTCAATTTGCTGATTTTCAATAGCACTTGTTAATGGGTCAGAAAACCAAGTTTTAAAGTCATGATGCGATGTAAATATGTGTGGCATTAAAAAATGTAATAATGACCATAATTCCATTAAATTATTTTGTAAAGGCGTTCCTGTAAGCAAAAGTCTTCTTTCAGTATTAAATGATAGCATTACTTGCCATTTTTGTGATTTAAAGTTCTTAATATTTTGTGCCTCATCTAAAATTAAATATTGCCAATGTTTTCTCTTAAAAATATGTGCATCTTGTAGAATCAAAGTATATGATGCTATACATACATTAAATGCATCAGGATCGTTCCATCCCATTCTTTTCTTTTGTCTCTCTTTAGGACTGCCAAAATATGTGATAACTTTGAAACTGGGGAGCCATCTTTTAAATTCCATTTCCCAATTCAACATTACACTTGTAGGCACAACAATTAAATGCGGACCCCAATTTTCCATATAACATGCAAGATATGCAAGAAGTGAGATAGTTTGAATAGTTTTCCCAAGACCCATTTCATCAGCGAGTATTCCATTTAGCCCTCTTTTGTACAAATTAACCATCCATTCAAGTCCTGCAACTTGATATTCTCTCATATTATGTTTTAAAAGAAAAGGGATTTTAGTCTTAGGGCCGGAATTTTTTTCGTGAATTTCATTAATTTTCATAAAACTTGACGAATGATTTTTGTCTTTTAGGTTTGTAACGACTTTACTGATTGAAGTGTTTACATTACTTTTCAATGAATCACATTTATCTTTCCAATTTGAGTAGTCTTTTTTATTTACACCATTTATATCTTTTTCCGTATCTAATTCTTCATCATGTTTCTTAAGATTATATTCATTATTCTTTTTACAATATTCACGAGTTTTGTGTTTGATTTCATTTTCTATAGTTATGGGATCTGATTTACTTTTTTTTAAATCAATTTTTTTATTGCTGGAACTCCCATAATATTTTAAGTATAGTTCCTCCAAATTTAAATTTGCATCATCATTGAGTTCATTTAGCTCAGCGTTAACTTCATCACTATCAAAATCAGAGCTTTCCATTTCTAGATCCAATCTATTGTCAGCTTCTTCAATATACTCCCAGTTATCTATTTCAACATCATCTTCGCTATCAGATATACTTTTTGTTTCAGTTTTTTTGTATTGATCTTTTGATAAAGTTTTTCTTGAATCCAATAATTCATCAGTTATTCCAAAATAAAATTTCTCAGTTTCAGAAACAAGTTTATCAAGTTTTTCAAATTGCTTAATTCTCAAAAGCTTATTTAACTCACTTAGTTTTCTATGTCTTACTATCTTTGAAATATTATTCCAGAATTTATGGATGCTCACCGAAACATTTTTTGAAACAAGTTTTAGGCGTTTATCTTCTTCTTCTTTTCGTTTTTTTAGGCGTTGGTCTTTGGTCTGAAGGTATCTAACTGCGCATTGAGCAACTGTTTTAAATAATTTTGTTTTCCACTTGTGTTCATCTGTGAAGCATCCATACATCCATCTAGACTCCTTTATCAAAAAATCTCGATGATCCTCGTCTATTTCTTTCGGAGGCTCTATTTCAATCATTAACTGACTTTTCTGGAATCTACTTTTAGGCTTCATAGGAGCTAAAGTCTAATCAACAAACCTATTGTTTACATCCATAAATAATTAAATTAAAAAACTCATGAAAAACAATTAACCGAAAACAATAGCAGCGGGAATGGAATGACTACACGTTCAATAACTGAATGATTAAAATATAGAACATTAATAGTAGTAATTATTATTTTAACGAATTAGTATTAAGTTTTACAAATCCTATAAATAACAGCTTATAATATATATCTAGTTAATTTCTTTCAGCTATCTACATAATTATATTCAAATAACTATTGCTTGATGCTCTCCGTTATCCCACTACTTGACCCATTTTTCAAATTGTTTATATTTTTAGGTGGGGGAGGTGGCATAATATGTGGGAGTTTAGGGAGTGAAATTTTTTCATACCAAATTTTTGAGTTACAGAATATGCCGCCGTGTGATATAGAAGTAGATTTCTCATCTGGAGTTGAAGGGGCAGTGGTTTTGTCATCACTTAAAGTAAACTTTTGCTCTGTACAGGATTTATCAACATTATTTGGGAAGTTATTTGTACTAGCGTTTATTTCGTTTTTATGACCATTTTTTTCTCTTTTTGTAACCGAATTATAAGAAAAAGACCCCACAAAAATGGGCAATGAGAACGATTTTGATGTATTCGTTTTATTTAACAGTAAAGATGCAACGTACTCTTTTTCCTGATTAGTCAATCTTTCAGCCCTGTTTATTGATGAAAAAAACGGATGAAGCATTAATTCTTGACAATCCGGCCGCTTCTTTGGATCAATTGTTAGGGATTTTTCCAAAAAGTCGAGTGTGATTAAATCAATTTTCTTTTTATAACGTTCTTTAATTGATATTATTTGATATGGGGGGATTACCCCACTTGATCTGTTTGAATCAGTATTATATCTTGAATTTGACCCAGATACAAAACCATTATAAAAATGTTTTTTATATGCATCGTAGAGCTTTTTGTCTGATTCAAGAATTCCTTGATTTTTATTGTCTAATTTCCCTATTGTATTCCTTATTAAATAGAGCTGATCAATGTCACTTGTTCCAGGAAAAAGGGGATCTCCATCAATCAGTTCTGCCATTATACAACCAACTGCCCAGACATCTATTCCTGGTCCGTATTCTGCACTTTTCACGAGCAATTCTGGAGCTCTATACCACCTTGTGGAAACGTAACTTGTAAGTGGACGGTTAGCCACGTATAAATTATCTGTTGATTTTGATAAACTATCTTTATATTGATTTGAATAACTTTTATTTTGTTGAATAAACCTCGCAAATCCAAAGTCACAAAGCTTAAGTTCCAAATTCGTGTTTTTATCACCCTCTTTAATTAAAATATTTTCGGGTTTGACATCACGGTGAATAATTCCCATAGAGTGGCACTTTTTCAATGCTGTCAATAGTTGGTAAATACATGATTTAATTATTTCTAAAGGCAATCCTTTGGGGCTTTTTTCCAGATATTGCAAAAGTGTTTGGGGAAAATATTCCAATGACAAATAATATCGGTTTTCATGCAAAAAAAAGTCTTTTAATTGAATAATGTTTTTCTGGCCGTATAACCTCCTAAGTGTTGCAATTTCTCTTAGAATTTTATTATGAGTGATATCTATTTTTTCCTTCAGATATGTTGAGTTCTTCATTACACATGAGTTTTCATTTTCATCCGAATAGACTGCTTTAAACTCCTTAAGCGCAACGATTTCATTTGTAATGAGATCCTTACACTTAAAAACGACCCCAAATGCGCCCTCACCTATTTCACATATTGTTTTGTATCTATTTAAACCATGTAGAATACATTTTCCTTCCATATTTATTTTCACAAGAAAGCCTTGAAACAGACGCAATTAGTTGCATTAAAAAAGTTATTTTAGTACAAGACTCCCATAAAATAAATTAATTAGATTGAATTATTGAAGCATTAATATAAACTATATCCTAAAATACATGCTTATTAACCACATATTTACATGTGGCGCCGCATTCCACCTCTTTAGGTGGGGGGTGCATCACAACGTATTCAGTCTATCAGCGTCAAGTTAAAAAGTATCAACTTTTGTTTGGAATAGAATTATAGAAAGAATAGAATTAGAGAGGACTCCGGAATCAGACCTTACACGTAGGATATAGCTTTGCGAGGTAGATTCACGAACTTGAATAATTACCTGGTGGTTCAATACATTTCCGTGTAGATAAATTATTTGATCTTTTTTGTAATCTTCGTTTTCGAAAAATAAATAGAATGATTCGTTAAGCTTACATTTATTAATTATTTCTGATATACAATCAACCGAAGATTTTAAACTTATTTGTGATGATGCTTGGGACATTAAATATATTTCAGAATGCCAGAGATTAGTGATAAAGTCTGTTGAATATTGCTCTGTACCATAAGAAAATTTGCTCAACACTATTGGAAACGGAAGTTCTATAGTTTTGGGAGTATTATCTGTCAATAAAAATTTAATTACAACTGTTGGTACTCCAAAATATACATCCTTGCATTCAGCATTAAAGATTAAACAGATCTGTTGCTTTCCTGAAATATAACTTGGATACTCTATTTCGTCTTTCTTTACAATTGACAGGGCTTTAGGGTGTACATTGGAGAAGTTAAATTCCATTTTGAAATCTTCAAGTCTTGTTGGTAGCTTATTTCCGAAGTATAAACTACAGTTTCCAATGTTCTCTGAAAACTGGAATTTAACACCTATTTGAATTAAGTTATCTTCGAATAGAATCCAATCATTATTCAAGATAAGATTATTGAAGTTTTCTAGAAAAACACTACTTAATTTAGTAGTGTTTGATAAATTGCCAAGTAGTTCAAAATTATTTTTTTCGTAGCAATCATCCTGAGCAATTTTTTTAGGAAACACATTAAAATCCTCATAATATTCCAATCTAGATTGTAAATACTCATTCTTTTGAATGAGAAATAAATATTTTTCTTTTAGCAAGTTGTATTTCATTTCAATTGTTTCAATTTCACTGTAAACGACTGAGTTCTCAATAAAATTCACTTTTGTAGATTTTGGCTGAATTGATGTTGAATATATCTCATTCTCATCAGCATTTTCGATATCTCCCTCAACAGATTTATCGCCAATTAAGATATTTTGGTTAGGAGTACGATCATATAAGTTATTTGCAGCCATTCTAGAAGTTTCTTCGTTAAGCAAATCACCCAGATTATCTTTGGCATCAAATCCAACATATTTATCCAAAGAAACTGAATTATTCGAAATAGGACTAGATAAATTTGTACTAACTTGAATATCTAAATTGACTAAATTATTCGATTCTTCTGATAATAAGACATCATCAGGGTTAATAATTGAATTATTCAGTTCAAAATTATTTATTTCGTTTTTTTGTGAGTTATTCTCAATATTTGAAGAATCTGCGAAATTATTTGTAAATTTCCTTAATAATTCGATTAGTTCATCATTTATTCCAGAGTATTTTTCGTGCCACCTATTTATACAGGAAACTGCAAGACTACATAAGGACATTACGTTATCCTCTTTCTCAGAACATTTAAAGTATTCCTTTTTGTCCACTATCTCTGAAAGCATAGCAATATATGAAAGTAAATTATTTTGATAAGATAACTGTAAATACACTACATTTCCAATAATTAACTTATCAAGCAAACACAAATACAAATACCTTTTTTCAAAAGCAGCATTTGAATTTGATAACTCAATTTTAATCATATCGATTAAAATCTTTGACTTTTTATTATCGTACTTTAATGCACCCGAAATGAATAAATTCGCCTTCTCATCAAAGTTTTTTCTTGTTTTTGTTATATAATTAATTTCACGACTTATCTTCCGTGTTATCCTTTCAGATGAAGAATGGAAACAAAAAAACGTTCCCATTTATTTACATAAAATATTTATCAAAATAATATTCAATCATTTAATTTTTCTCGAGGTTAGATAAACAAATGCAATATTGAACTAAAATGAGTGCCCCCCCCTTCTATGAGTGTTTTGATGGATTTATCTTTACAATGAAGCGAACACTTTTTTTACGAAAATTCTAAATTTAAGGAGAGTAGTGGTTTCTAATACGTTAATAAAAGGTGTTTGGAACATTCCAGTTGTTTGACTATTTTTTAAAAAATATTGTGTTGAAAGGACATTTTTTTGGTTCGTTCGCATTTTGAATTTAACCATCATTGGCCATTTTTTTTTATTAAATTTATAAATCACTAGTTTCCAATTTTCCCATGGTAGACAAATTAAAAAATTGGATAAAAACGCGATAGATGAATTTCAGGGTTAATAAAGCTGGAGAAATAGGAATTAAACAACAAAATATTGTATTCTACAAATTTATTAATATCAAAAAGGAAGAAACTGTTAATATTTCTTACTGTTTGAAAGAGAAAGTTAAGTGAAATAAAGTTTGCAATATTGATTGAATTCTTTCTATTAAAGGTAGCTTATAATTAAGAATTGCTCTCCAAAATTAAAACTTTTCGAGTAGCGAAGTAATATGGCACGGCTCAACATGTGAAGTTTTAAAAACAAGATAAATCAAAATAATTGTAAATAAACAACTAATAAAAACTTAATAGTTATTATAGGAAGAAACTGTCTTAAGAAACTGAATATGTAAAAATATATTTACCATTTATAATATATTAACTTCGTAGCATAAAATAAAATAAAGAATCTAGGATTACCTAAAATTGTTCGTTTACAAAATATTCTATTAAATTTCCTTTTAATAATTCTCTTTATATATTTTTTTATTTCTTAATCCTAGCAATTCATGATATCTGTAAGCATACTGAAAACTTATCAATAACGAAGACAGCTCACACTGTTTCAATAAGAAAGTGATTAAATTCATTTATTATAATAAAAACAAATATTGTGGCTCCAATCTTCTAAAAAAGTCGTATGGTCCTTTAATATTCTTGTTTAGGATTAAATTAAATGGTAATTTATGTTTCTCATTCTAAAAAATACATTAATGAATTAAAAATCTGATTGAATTACACCAAAAACAAATTAGTTAACTAAATACTCTCTTGGTTATTCATGTGGATGTATTATCATTAGAGTATATAAATTTCAGAGCAGATTTTACATTATGGTCCCGTACTATTGATTTTTTCCCATCTTTTGAGAAACTTGATAGAGACGCTAAATAAACTGAAAATAATGTAGCACATCTATTGATTGTTTTGCATGCATCTTTCGATATACGAGAATTGCTGCTTACTACTGATTTTGCAATTCTTGAAATTGCCAAATCTGGGAACTGAAAATTCGAAACATTTTCTTCGTTCATGATTGTTGGAATTCTTCAGATACTATGTTTATTACTTAATCATGAAAATGAAATATATTTTTTATTAAAATTTTATTACATATAAAATGGGGGAATTGTGCAAGAAGACAAGACCTATTGTACAAAAAAATATCAAAATCAAAAAAATAAGTTATTTAATATAACTCATTTCCTCGCGGTGAATGGAAATACGATGAAATTACTGAGCGTGGAGTTTGATTCCTTGAGGACATTGGGCTACATGTTACTACTGGAATATAACCCATTCTGCGTTGAGCTTCCAAAATACAATGTCTTGGCCGCACTATTTCCACTTCGTTTTGATCAATTATACATTTAGACTGCTCTCCGCAGCATTCACAAACAAATACTTGCCCCATTATAATTAGTGGAGAATTAAGAACAATTGATAAGAAAGTTCAAAATCTATTAAATCAGTGTGTAATAGGATGTGAAATGCACACTAATCAACTAAAAAAAAAATAGTTATCAACTCCTAAGTATCGTCTATTTTTACGTTTCCTTCCAATTTAAAGGTATTTATTTTTTGTCTAATTTTGTTTTCCTTAGACACTCTTAAATAGCAAGCGTTACAAACCAGGATTTTACCACGATGACAAATATTGTTTTGATTATTCTCTATGGTATTTCTAAGATATCTCCACTGTGCTGTTTCAATGCACCTACATAAACTACAACACCAATCTGAACGGTCTAAACGTGGCCTCCCAGCACAACTTTTTCTAATAGTTTGCCCATTACTTTTGTTAGTAGATAAATTTTTTTTTTCATTCTGATTCTTAATATCGCATGAAAGTTTTCTACTCTGCTCAAGAAAGTTATAGAAAACTAATTCATCTGAAAATTGTTGAGATGCATTGGGTGTAAATACTGGGGTTTGGTGTTCAGTTTTTTCTGTAGAAGGTGACTTTACTGGAGTAAATGCCATAGTTGAAGAGTTCATCTCTATTGGGCCAATATTGTTGATACAAGGTGTTTCGGTTTGTTTAGGTGAAAGAGACATATTATAAATTAGTGGAGAGCTTTGTTGGAAAATATTTACACCTGTTGGGTTCTGTGTTTGCCCATAATAAGATGCCATAATGCTGGCAGCACCAAGTCGCATTAAATTCATCAGCATGTCCGGTTTATCTAGCAAAGATGAAAGAGCAGATTCTGCCCAATTATTTAAATTATTGTTTAATATATTAAGTGGAATAACTTGTTGAGGAGAAGAATTTGAAATCTGTGCCCTTGAAACTTCCATAGGAGTGCTTTGTAGCCCAATCAATGGAGTTTGGTTTTGTAAGGTAAGCAAAAGTTGTTTAGATTTTATTCCTGAATTGTAGGCTGATGAATCTAAATTTTGTTTTAAATTTAATTGTTCCTGATCAACCGATTGTGAAGGCGAATTTAGGTTTCCAGATTGGTCATAATTCATAATCGAATTAATTGTTAAACCATTATTTGGATACGATACCAACAATTGATCAATTGAAGTGGAATTTTGGTTACAGGTATTGCTCAAAATAGGTTCGTTTCCTATTCTGGAAATATATGGTAAGAAGTAATTATTATAGTGCTCAAGCAAAAACTTATTTGCTGTGTCTGTTTGGTTAGATGAAACAGCACTTTGCGGTCCACCATCACTACTATGTTGGTTAAGAATTTGGACCAATTGCAATGCTAAGTTATTCAAGTTTGACATCCAAAGTCATTAAGATCTTTCCATAATTTGCCGATCTATATTTAAAATTAAATTTATATCTATTTTTTATTTCTAATTCGCGGTATTTATAGTACCGGATACTCTCCAGCACGAGCTAATTATTATATTACAAAATAGTGGGGGCGTTTTTTTGTCTACTTTTAATTTAGACGAGGAATTTTTTCCGGGCTTTTGCCAAAAAAAAAGACAGAAATCTAAAATGTCTTAACATATTTCTCGCGGCATAAATTTCTTAGATTAAATTTCTCATTATAAAATTAAATTGAATTGCATGTTATGGGTATTGAAATCTATTCTTTGTTTCATTCATTAAAAAAATAGTGATTAAACATCTTTTTTCGCGCATAAAGTCCCCATTTACAAGATATAATTGTTAATTGATATGGAATTTGTATTATTTCAACACTCAAAAAGGATTTTTTTTATAATTGTAGATTGTTTTATACCCATACAGACTAATGACAGGAATTCAAAATTGATAAATAAAATTTAACTGCTTTTCTTCTAAAATACAAACTCTGACTACTTATTAAGAACGAGAAAACATGGTTAGTGAGCTTGCCTCTCTTAATTTGTCTTTATTAAATATTTAATCTTTTTTAAAATGTTAAATTAATTTACCAATACTTAATTGCAGTTAAATTAAAAACTATGCAAATTAAAATGTTTTCTTTTATTAGGGTTTTAAAATAATTTCATTTCTTCGGCAAATCCCTAGAGTAAATGTAATAAACATTAGTAATTGTACCTAATATTTTTTTTCAGAATTAATAATATTAAGAAAATTCTTAAATTACAAATATTTTAATAACTGGCTTCTTTAATTATGTATAGTAAATAGAAATCTATTCTGGAATTAATAATCGCAATAATTATATCATTTTTTTGTTATTTATATTTTTAGAAAAGTATTTTGTTCATTTTAACTTCAAAAAAATTTTGAATTTTAATGAATTTAAAATCAAATTCGATCTATTTTTTCTATAATAGTGAAATAACTGTGCATTTTTGCACAATATTTCAGATATTTTCCATTGGTATTAATTCACATTAAAAATCACTTAATTTTCCAGTGGGAAGGAAAATGTAACTGTGATGGGCAATTAATCAGAATAACAATAGGAAACCATGTTATCATTCCTTAAATATTCCAATTTTTTTGTTCAAATATAAATTAAAATTCCAGAGTCTTCCCAAAACAAGTCAGGGATTCTTAAATTTTTTTTACATAGAATTTATTTAAATAAATTCTAAGTTTTACAAAATTGTTTAGGTTTAAAGTTAATCTTTACATTTATCGGTATATTAATTTAATTAATCTGGAACTTACTTTTGATAAATATTTTAAAAAATTATTTGGTATCATTTAAGTTTATAATGGCATTGTATATATCTTGAAATTAATATTTGCTTCAATTTATAAAAAGTAAGTAAAACGGTAAATTATTCTCAAAATTGAATTGTGAGGAATTAAGATGAAGTAATTACACAAAATCATTGAATAATTTTCTGGTTTAGGTTAATTTCACGTACTGTTATATAGTTAATAAAAGTGATAATTGATTAGTTCCAATTTATTATGATTTATTTTGAATGTTCAAATTCGAATTTTTTTACGGTTAATTATATTTCTGCATAATAAAAACTTAAAATACAAAAAGAACATTCGAATTTTATTGTTTTTCTTTTGTAATAAAGAAAGAGTATTCAAATCTTCTAACAGTTAAATTGTGAGACATTTTCTGCAATCTTTTGTACTAATTTAATTTTTTTAAGAAATAAGTATATTATTTAAAGCTAAAAATTAAACATTTATTTTCAAATTGTGTAATAACTTAATTTTTAAAAATATATATATATAAGATCTTAATTAGCTGTATTCATTTTTATTAACTTAAACCGTCAAATTAATAATCATGTTTCGATGTATTATAATGTTCAAAAAAATTGTGAAATTAGATTAATTATTGAAAATTTTTGGTTTTGGTTTTATAATTAATTAATTATTATAAAGGTAAATAACTATTTTTTACCAGATTTAAATGGCTATCAATGGCTTGTGTGTACACACACTACAAATTTAAAAATAAAAACTTCAATTTTTAATTATGATATGTGTATAAATTTTCTGAGCATATTTTTATTAATATATTTATATATTTATTTGTTTTTTGACCAGGAGATCTGTTTTTTCATTGAGCTTAGCTTGATAAAAAATAGTAATGAAAAAAGCTCACTGTTTTCAACTGAAGATAGTGAATATGACGAAATTTCAAATGTATATGATACTAAAATTTCAGAAATAAACAGACCAGACCCTCAAATAGAGAATAAATATAATCCTAACTTAATATCTATCACAGAGAACCATCAAAATCAAACAAATGATAAAGAAAAGGGTAGTCCCAGCCCGGGGAAATCATATTATAAATCTCCACAAAAGGTAGAATTATCTACAATTAAACCATTTAAATTAATCAAAAAACCAAAAATAGAAAATCTACAAATTGATGAATTTGCATTCATGGTAAGGCCCAATGAAAGAATGATTGGAATTGAAAATTTTGTTATTAATGAAATTGAAAGACTAAATGTAAAATATTACAATATCAGTGCAGGAAGTGAAATCACAGAAGGCGAAAGTTCGATTCAAAATTATAAATATAATAACTTTGGATATTTTTCATTTCCAGGATATATAAAGGATGAAATTTTTTCAAAAGAAATATATTTACGTACTGTTCCTTACGGTAGATATACACCACTCTTTGTTGAAGTCAGAAGTTCATCATACAATGCTGCATTACACGGAATATATAAGAGAGAAGATTCAATGCAGCTATCACAAAATGACCAAAAATATCCTTGGTATGTTGAGCCAATCGTTAGGCCTGTTTATAGAAGAATTTATCCTGAGCCAACTCTTTACATATTTTTTCTAAATTTTCCTATAGAAAGGTGGTGTATTGGAGATACCTGGCCAATTAACAACCCAAAAATATCAGTTGGACAAATATATGCAGAGATTATTGGAAGACCGTATTCTCCTGCATACACTAGGGGTTGGTATGTTCAACCAAGAAAGTTTAGTGCTCATGATATAATTCCGTACGTTGAACTAGATCCTAGTACTCCTTTAAGAAATCCATTACCTGTTAAAATACCTAAAGAAATGGAATCTAAGCGTGTATTGGTTTTTGATAAAGATATTATTGTTGAGGAAGCAAGACCATTTACTTTTATTCCTAAGGAATCGATTATACTTGAACACATTCCTTTAGTTGAATCCCCTGATGATTTAAAAGTATTCCCTGGATGTCCTAATCCTCATATAAGTAAATTTAGTGGATTAACAAAATACAAAACGCCCTCGTGTATACCACCTTCACGCGGAACTTTAGATATATCAATTAATGGTGCAAACGGATACTTTTCTAATGCTTTATATAGTTGGGAAGGATTCTTTAAAAGTAGGCCATACTTTGTGCAAAGAGGTCCTCTTAGGAGTGAGGAAGTTAGCTTACAAAGTTCAATAGTAGAATACCCCGGGAATAGTTTGTATCTTTGGTCATATCTCAATGAATCAAACAATATATCGTGGATTATTTCAAGGCAATTGGGAAATACTAACCCCAGCCAAATTTTGGCTATTTGGAGACGACCGAACACTTCACGTGTTAAATCTGATGTTGATTGGCCTGCTGAAAGAGGAATCGAATTAGAACCCGATGGCTGGTCGTTCTTGAAACCTCCATTCAAAAAGAAGTATGTACATAATATTCCGAATAGTGATTTTGTTGAAGAAAAAGTTTTTGTCAGGATTAGAGGTATAAAACCAAAACATGTCAAAATGGTTGTAAACGGAGGTACTGATGACATTAATGGGGATTATTTTCATTTGGGAGAGTATATGGGATTTCCTTTTTTTAGACAAAAAAGGAATAAAAAGAAGAACCACCCTGGATATGTATTGTACCGAGGGATTGTAATAAATAATTCCAAAGATACTTGGGTAATTGGAACAACATTAGGTAGTATTCATGGAATAAAGGCATATGCAGTTGATTATATTTATAATAGTCACTCTAATAGGTTCGAATCAAGATCAGGATTTCGATACTTTGGAGGAACAAGATGGCCTCATCAATTACCTATTAGGTCATGGAGAATTTGGGTTCCATTAGATGAAAACATAAAGATAAACATTTACAGCAGTGAACTTAGGGGGATAAATTCGGAAGAAGTTGCCAAGTCTATTGAATTTGTATGGAAAAGTTTTGAATCATTATATATTACGATGGAATATTTAAATCCAATTTTATTATTTAAACAGCATCTATCCCCTGTTATTGGTAGTACTCGCTCAGATTTAAAACAAGAAATAATTAACACAAATACTGACCCAAAATCATTGGATTTAAGTCTTATAAGTACAAATTCTCCTGATGATGGACTAAATCAAGTTAATGATAACAAATACCAGGGATCTGATCATTTTAATTCAAGTAGTCTGAATTATAATGTTATTAATTCTAACACCGAAGAGGACAAGATCATTTTTAATAAAAAGGAAAAAAAAGAAAAAAAACATATTTCCTGGAAAATAATGGGGATTTTGAGCATTCTTGGGTCTATATTTATGGGTATATTTATTTGGTTACTTATTAAAGGAAAAATTTATCGAAATAAATTAGATATTAGTCAAGAAAAAATATTGGGCAATCCAAAGTGCATTGCACATCCTAGTACTAATTTTCGATGACAGTAGATACTAGGAATCACTTAAGATTTATGTGATAAGTTTAGATTTTATAGGGATTTCTTTTTATATAAGTTTTTTAGTAGAGCTGATGGTCAATTTTAAGTTTATGAGTTTTATTAATTTGAATGTTTTACTTATTAAATGGAAAAAATTACATTTTAATAATTAAAATAACTTGTTTAATTAGTTATATTTTGATACAGAGTAATTTTATTTGAATGATTAAAAAAAATTGAGCCTTTAGTCATTGAGTATTTTATTTTTGCAAATATATTGAGAAAACAGATTCTAAATATTGTGTTA
Organism: Cryptosporidium ubiquitum; assembly: GCF_001865345.1. Taxonomy (NCBI): domain Eukaryota; phylum Apicomplexa; class Conoidasida; order Eucoccidiorida; family Cryptosporidiidae; genus Cryptosporidium; species Cryptosporidium ubiquitum. The sequence continues at coordinate 462,602 of NW_021639817.1, read as the reverse complement.
GTGTTAATTTTAATAAATATTAATTATAGAAACTTATAAAATAACTATTATTTGTAAAATGGTGCCCATTAATTCACTATTCCTCGAGTTGATAATTATTTATCAATTTTAATTTCGCTACTTCTAGAGCAAAATCAAGTCATTTTTTTTTTGTGTCGTATAAATCAAACTAAAAAAATGATTAATCAACCATTATATAAAAATCTAAAAAAAATATTTATATTAAAAAATCCTGTTTTTTAATTCATGCATTGAACAATAAATTGTAGAATAAATGCTTTTAAATAGTTTTAGCAAGATAAAACAAAGATCTAAGTAATAAGTTGAAGTAATTAAATTCAAAAATAACAAATTATAGAAGTAGATTAATGGTTCAAAGCATGGTAGCTTCATAATCGGTAATTGGTGATTTCATATCAGAAGAGTCAGTATTTTCACCAGTAATTGAATTCTTATCATAACTTGAAAATCTATCTATTGAAGCAGTATAATCTACCTGTTTCTCCGCTTTTTCCATTTTGTTTGAACCTTTCTCATTTTTTTCGACCGGATTTTCATCGTTATCTTCAAATATATCACTTTTTGAAACACTTTCATCATCTTTCTCATAGTTTACATTTTCCAAAGTTGGTTCTTTAGTATTGTTTTCACTTTTTTTCCCTCTTCTCATTAGTCTTCCAAATATGTTACCTTTTTTATTTTTCGGGTTTCTATCCATTTTATACTTTTTTTTCGCTTTTCTTTTCATTTTTCGTTTATTTTTCCATTTTATAAACCTACCAAATATTGGACGATGTCTTCTTATTAAAATTACTTTGACTTTCTTTCCATCCTTGGTGTAGTACTTATCAATTACTCTCTCCTTAGAAAAATTTTCAAACCATTTTCTTTTGATTGGTATAGGGATAGCACCTTCTGGCCTTCTTGATGTGTTTTTTTCTTCATCTACTGGATATTGCTCAGATCTAGATAACTCACTTATTTCAGAGCAAAAAGCAAATTTGGAAATAAAAAACAAAAGAATAATCAATATTAACAGAAATGAGTATCTAATATTCGGATTTTTAGTCAGTAATATCATGAATACGACTAAATGAAAATTGTTCTTTACATGACAAATCAAATAACAAGATCTAAAATTGTTAGCGCTTAATAATTCTAAAAATTTTAAAACAAAAACTTACGATAGATTGAATATATATTACCAGACAGAAGATCATGTGATTAATAAATATCTAGGTTTTACGATTGAACCTCTTTATTTTTAATATTGATTTGCTGTTTAATGAACATAGTTGAACTTTGCAAAAAAAAACTTTTTAGCGGGAATATTTTAATTTTTTTTTCGTATTTTTTTTTATGTGGATTAAGTAAAAAATTGGTTAATTGAAAAGAAGTGCTGAAATGGGTGGTTCTTTAAAGAGAGGTGCTGGCAATGAAAAACATAGTGATGAGTTATCTCATGAAAGGTATAGAAATGCATTGGAGATAGAGAGATCTAACCATGCAAACGAATTGGCAAAAAGAGCAGAGAAGTTGAGGTTAATATATAAAACTAGGTTTGAAGAAGATTTACGCGCATTTATGGTTTCTCACAAAGTTCATGACAGATGCTTAAATTCACATATTTTCAAGTTTAACAACTCCAAGCCTTCAAAAACAGGTAATATTTGCGCACAAAAATGTAGAATGGCTTCCAAATACACGCAAAACAACTCAGAGGTTCAAAAATCATCCTTTATTCCAACCTGGGCATGGCCAGCATCACTAAGAAATAGTGAAGATGTAAAGCCGATAGCATTATTTTACACAGCGGAAACGAACGTACCAATTTCACCATCACAAGTTGGTGGTAAACATAACAAAAAACTAACTCAAATCTGCGACTATACTAAAACCTATTCCAAGAACAATACAAGTTTGCTTAAAAATTTTAAAATATCTAAGGAAAAAGGCCAAGAAAAATTAAATAATCAACCTATAGTTGATACAAATAATTATAAGCAGAATCAAAGGCAGAAGCTTCGTTCAAAATATGGTGCTCCTTTTACCTGGATTCAAAATAACTCAAGAAATAATGCAGAAAGTATCCCATCTCCACTAGAAAGTCCTTCGGATATTTCAACTCCTCGAGTATTCACAGAAATCCCAAAACAGCCAAGTATCTATCCTCTTGAGTTGGAACGTAATATTAACACAAATAGCAATTCGGATATTTCAGAATTTATTAAGAAATCACTGAGAATGCAAAAAGCTTTAGAATTTTTAATTGGACATAATCCAGAAAATACGATTAGAAAAATAAACGCTATCAATACGTCAATTTATTCAGAAGTTAAGTAAGGTTATTGATGTATTAAAAATTTATCTTTTAATAAGCTCTATAACATGAATTAAATCCGTATAATTTTCTCTAATATGTGGCACAATCTCACTGTGGGGTGTTACAAATAATATTTGTCTATTAGAAATTCTCTTTCCTCTTGAGCACAAACGATCGAATTCTATTAGAGATTTGATTGTTGTCATTCTTCGGATGTCATCCATATATACATCTGGTTCATCAAAAAGATGAAATGGAGAAGGGTTGTTTTGAGATAGCGCTAATAGAAGTGATATACCAATACTGCTACTTTCTCCACCACTAAGAGATTGAATCTCTCTACTCACAAAGTTTTTATATTGATCCTTACAGGAATCTGAATTCTTTTCAGAAGAAAGACCGTTACTTTCAAATTGTTTGGGCTTTTTCACAACTGCTGTGTCAGGAATCACATAGATATTCAATATAGATTTGTCATGATCGAACTTAAGATGGGGACGCATTGTGTTTGACCAAAAAATAGAAAAATAATACTTGAATAGAGAGTTTACGTTTTTTCCACAACGAATGTGATTTTTTTGTAGCTGTTGAATCCTTTTATTTAGATTTACTTTGTTCTTGTTTAAAAGTTTGTTTTCTTCTTGAAATTCATCAGATTTTTCTCTGTATTTTCTAGATTTTTTATTTATAGTATCTAATATTCTATCGAACAAGTGTTCGGGGGAATATTTTTCAAAATGATCAATCCCAAAATTTTTGGATCGTTCGATAATCTTTAAGTAAATTGTATCCTTCTGCTTGGAGATTTTTGATTTCCATAGTTCTAACGTTAAATCGTCCGGAAGAGAGTTAACTGCTTCTGAGATACTGTATTCCCAATTAAAGTATTCAAGTGTAGAGCATAAATCACTAGTAATCATTACATCAAGCCCAGTGTCTGAATCTTCAACATTACAAAATTTACCATTCATTATTCGATATTTAATCTTTAGGTCTGCTAATTCATTGTCTTTCGAGTTAATTTCAGTATTTAACTGATTTATTTTGTTGGTTAGTTCATTAATTTTGTTTTCGACTTTGGGTTTTTCGTTAAGTAAAATATTTTTGTTCATCTTTTGGCTTTTATGATTCTGTTCTTTTAGCCTAATCAATTTCTTTTCATCCTCAAGAACAACTTTTAGTTTTTCTAAGTCATCTTCCTTATTTTTCTTTAGTTTTTCTTCATAATTGACTTTTTCTACAAGTTCAAATAAAAGCTTTTTGAGTTCATCTAACTTCGTAGATAATTCGTTAATTTCAGAGGCAACGTCGTAATTATGATTTTCGTCCCTATCAAACTTTCGAACCTCTATTTCTAACTCTCCAACTTTCATGTTAATTATATGCTCTTCTTTAGTAATATCATTTAATTCATTCTCGAAACCAGATATTTCATTACTAAAATGATTAAGACTATTCCTATCATTAACTATTGAAAGTTCCAATTTTTTGTTTTTTTCTTCAATCTCTGCAATATTTCTTATAATTCTCTCACTTATAATTTCGTTTTCTAGTATTTTGCATTCTAAAAGCCCTTTCATTTCGATTTTTTCTCGAAGATTACATTTCTTTTCTTCTGATTGGTTATAATATAAATTAGAATCATAACTTTTCAATTGGAAAAAATTATTCAATTGTCTAATAACAATCTTAGATGGAGTGTATTGCTTGGGGATACATATCTCAGGAGCAACTACTATTCCACCTCGCCTATATTTAAATGAAGAATTAGTTAAACAGTGTGCTCTTCTAATATTAAAATTATAATCGTATATCAAATCCATTTCTTGATCACTTAAGAAAATAAAAGTTGTTTCTATTTGGAAATTATCTACAAGAAAATTAAAAACTTCATCGTTTTCGATCTGTATTAAATCAATAACAGCCTGCCCTAATTTTGGATATCTTTTCCGAACACCTGATAATTCATATTTCTGAGTGAATGAAGACCTTATATAGATCAATGAAGGGTCTAAAAAAATACCATTATTTTTGAATAACAAAATTAATTCCTTTCTTGTTTTTGAGTTTTCGACTAGCCAATATTTATAATTTCTTCTAATTTTGTAGCCAGATACAATATCATGTCTTTCAAATCTCCCCCCTATAATTTCATCGATTGTAATTATTATTTTTTCGTTATTGTAGACATTGGGTTTAAAAAAAATATGAAGTGCAATTGGACCAATTACATTCACTTTATTAACTTCTTTGAGTTGTTTAATGATCCTGTAATGTACAGTTTTTGAATAACCAAAAATAATTTCGAAATCTTCGTCTGAGAAGTAACTATACAATCGAGAATACATAGCTTCAAAACTTTCTTTTCCTTTTGAATTAACTTCTGAGCTAATATCTACATTATATTCAATGTTAGTTGAATTAAATTGGTTATTAATTTGATTAAAATTATTATAATATTTAAGTGACTCCCTATCTGTTTCCAATGCGTTTTTAATTTCATTTAACTTATAATCAAATGATGACTTCTCATCAGAAAGCAAATTGATCTCGGCCATATTTTCTCCAATTTTTTCAAGTAATGTTGATATTTCATTTTTTTTGTTTATGGAGAGTACGATTAAGTTTTCTTTTTTTATTTTAAGATTATTAGCAATTTCTTTGTAAGTTTTTATTTCCTTAAACAATTTTTCTTTGTAATCACTTTTTTTTTTTCTGGTATTTGAATGATATTTTTCTTCCTTTAATTTCATTTCTTTTTCTGTGATTGAAATATCATTTTCGATTTCTTTTATCTCTTTAGAATATGATAACAATCGACTATATATTTGCTCCAGCTCTATAGTTAACTTTTTATGCTCATTAAAGTTTAGCTCATGTTTGGAATGCAAATTTTTTAATTCATGTTGAGAATCATTTATTTCTCTATCGCTTTTAAGTATTTTTTTGTTTAATTCTTCTATCTCCAGTGCTGATTTAGCTTGATTAAGTTCATCAGACTGAATACGGAGATAATTGATCGAGGAAATTAAATTTTTTATTGATGCTACAATATTTATACTTTCAAGATTTTTCTCATACATCTGCAACTTTTTATATACCTGTATAATTTCATTAACCTCCTTGTATTCTTTAAGCTCGTTTTCTAATAGTTTCAACTCGCTGTTCAATGACTTTGAAATAATTTCAGCCATTTCAATATGGCGTTGTTCTTCAGCCAAGTGCTTCCAAGAACAGTCAAATAAGTGGGCTCTTTGGAAAAAATCATATAATGATTTTGGTGAGTTTTGTTCACGAATGAGATATTTTGCATCCATTTGTGTTAAAAATGTGACCGGGTTATTAATAATTATGTTTGCATATGCACGAAATTGTGACAAGTGCTTTTTTGCATTCAACGATTTGTGAATTGGAGAACTTGCTTTGGAACCTTTGAAAGTGTAATTAGAAGTACTTTTCAAATAAACAATACGTTCAATGATTATTTCGTCACCGTAAATATCGTGTAAATATCCTCTTTGAAATTCGCCGTCATTATTTGCAAAGTGTATACGCACAGAACCTTTATTGGCACCTATTCTAATATATTTATTCATATTTGTATCTTTTCCAGCTTTTCTACCACTCCAGCCACATAATAAAGCAATTGCAGAAACTAGGCTACTTTTACCGCTTCCATTTCCACCAGTAATCAAATTTACTCCAGGAAGTAGACTAACATCAATAAATTCGTGACCTCCTATGTCATTTACTATTACCCTTTTTATTTGTCCAACTCTCCAATTCATCTCATGATTATTATTATGTTGAGATGCAAAGTTGCGTACTAAATCTTTTCTAAGCATTTAGCAACATTTCTAGGTACTATTTGAATATATTATAATTAAAAAAAATGTTAAATTTATCTTTCATTAAAGCCAACTTATTCCTCACTAATAATTACCCTGTGGGTGGGGAAAACCACCAAAAAAGTGCACCCACGCGGGATCGAACCGCGGACCTTACGGTTATTAGCCGTATGCTCTAACCAGCTGAGCTATGGGTGCCAGACAAACAACTGCCTGGTACTTATATTCATATCAATATTAATTAATATTTTATTGTTGATCTAATATTCTTGATAAAGTTGTTAAATAACTTATATTATGGTTAAATGATAATAATTATATTGACTAAATAAAAAAGCATATTATATTACCTAGATAACAGGGGTGCATATGTTGGGCCTTTAACAGCTAAGAGAGGGCAATTAATCATAAAATAAAAATAATTCACCATCTTTGCATGCACAATATATATATTAAATTGATTGTGATGGCGGTCTAAAATAGACAAGACATTGACGGGATCTACTTTATAAGGCAAGTTTTTACATTTAATGTAGGTACCGCTATAATTATTTAAGAATAAGCAAGTTGTCTTCCAAATGAAACATGAAGTTTGCTGACAGAATTGAATCATTTGAATCAACGAAATGGGGCGGAAAGTTTATTAATTATCGAGCCCATGCACGGAACTTGAATCTTTGTTACTCCGAATTCTTGAGTTCAATTGGGAAAGAATCTAATTTAGCTACATTAAAAGGATCGACAAATCACATTGAAGTTCCATATAAGTCACTTAACAAAGATGTATATGAGTGTTTTATTCCAAAATTGGAGCAATTTCATCACTCATTAAAGAAAAATATAGATATTGTTATATCAAATTATAATAGAGTGTTACAAGATAATAGCGATCATTTAGAGTGCATTTCTAACTTGCTGGAAGATAATTCAGCACAAATTAACTCCAAACTACATTTACCAAACCTAATATTGGAGATATGGAAAACATTTGATGATTTGCAAGAATATATCGCAGTAAATAAACTAGCTGTTATGAAACTTTGTTTGAGGCGTGACGAATTGTTTGAGTTTTATTTAGACGGCATACCGAGCAATGATTCGCTAATTTCTTGTTTTGAGGAGCTAAGAAATGGCTTGGTTTCACGAGGGAAATTAATCAGGCTATATTCCAAATCAAAAGAGCTTATTGAAAATTCATCGGAGGGCGATTCAATCAAGAACAACTCACATAAAGAACAGCCAAACACAAATATTGTTTTTAATAAGATTGGTGTTCAAGAATTTGATTTTTTATATAAATCTTCAGTCTTTGAACTTGAGGCATTAATGGAATATGGATTAAAATCTGGAAAAATGATTGGTAAACCTTTATTTAATCCTGATTTTACTATGTCATTTTTAATTGGCATTTGCATTGTACTACTTTTTAATTTATTTGTTATCTGCCGTCTTCCAATAATAAACAGTGAATACAGCATACAAGGAACACTTGCATTATTCCCGTTGTTCAGACTTGTATTGATGGGTATTTTTGTAATGTGGGGTTCTGGTATTTCCATCAGTATTATGGAGTATTATGGTGTGAATTACAAGTATATGACTGGTATGGACCCTAACAGTAGAATCACCGCTACTACAATATTTTCTTTTGCAGCACTGCAAACGATTGTTTGGATTATTATCTTCACTCTATTTATTACTGATTATCGTTTAGGAATTTCTTTGTTTAGCTACTTTAATATTGAACACTATCCACTGTGGATTTACCCAGCACTTTTAATGGTGATAGAACTTTTGCTTCTATTTATTCCAAGTAAAACGTTTACATATGAGTACAGAAAAGCCATATTTCATTCAATATTAGAAGTTTTTAGTCATGGGGTTGTACCGAAAGTTGTTAACGTTACCCTCAGAGCTAATATTATTGGCGATATTTTTACGACACTTTCAAAGCCATTTGGTGATATAGAATACACTATTACATTTTTCGTATTTGTAATTAAAAATAAAGGTGATGTATTACCAACTTTGCTCTTTAACTTCTTGTCAAATTATAGATGGATGCAAACTATTGCATTAGCCCTTCCATACGAAATCCGGTTTTTCCAATGTGGAATGAGATATTTAACTGATGAATCACCGAGTAGAAGGAACCACCTCTACAATATGGGCAAATACACAACCGGTTTGGCTATTGCTATTGTCGCCACCGTTCCATGGACAACTATGACGTCAATGTCTCCTTTCACAGCTAGACTTTTATGGTTTACCTGTTATATCGTTGGTACGATTTACATGTTTATTTGGGACATTTATATGGATTGGGGCTTAATGCAAGAGAAGACTTCGTTTCTTCGCTCAAAATCAATCTACCCAAGCTGGTACTACTTTTTGGTTGCATTTTACAACTTGATTGGTCGATTAACCTGGGCGATTACACTAATCCCTATCACAATTATTGACGATATTCAAATAAATGCTGCATTAATTAATTTATGTGTGGCCACGATTGAGGTTTTTAGAAGAGCACTTTGGTGTACGATCAGACTTGAGTGGGAGCAAGTACATTTAAACTCTAAACAACCTGCAAACTTGTGGGTAACTTCGAATAGGAACAAATTGTCGTATTAGAGTTATATTATTTTATAATTGTTTTAACTAATTTATTATCATCTATGTATGATTTTGTCTTAAGGACCCATTATTTTTAGAACTAAATGAATTTCTGTCATGAAACTCGTTTTTGGTCTTAAAGGATCAAATATATGAGGAGGTATCGCAATTCTCTTTTTGCAAATTAGTCCAAAAATTGTAACAAACCACCAGGTAACGCTTGTAAGAATAAGCGTAGTTTGCAGACCTGATGAATTGCATTCAGGCAAAAAACTTAATTGTGCAAAAAGTGTATTGATTTGGCAAAATGTAAATACATGAACTAATCTGATCCATGTGGGGAGATATTTAACAATAACGCCCATTGTTTGTACTGAAAAAGTTAAGTTGTCAAATGTTTGGCATGTACTGCATTTATGAATCAATTACTTTGAATGTTCAATTTTCTCCGAACTTACGATTCAACAACTGAATATGCAATGCACATTGACATAAATGAAAGGCCTTCAACTACCCAAAGTGAAACTATACCAATTACATTAGATGAAGCCGAGCAAACAACTTGACTATTTATTTTAGGTGAATAATTCAAGAAAAATGAATTAAGTACAATAGCTCCAATTAATAGTGAAACGCCCGACCAAAAAAAGTATGATACAAACCTTAAAAAGTTATTGAAAATTAAAAGTTTTCATGGCCAAAACTTACGAAATTCCTGCTAAATTGTTCAAAAGGAAATAAAATGAGTTTGAAATACTTGCATTACTTGAGTCAGTTTCCATGATTCTTAGTTTCAAAATAAAGAAAAAATAGGTGATTCCAATACATGCTTAATTGTTCATTTTACAGCGCCAATATTTTAGAATTTCTATCTTTTTTTGAAAATGAAGATTAACATAATAAAATGGGAAGGTAGGTTTAAAAAACCAGTTTTTACAAGCTTATTTGAAAACCAAATATTAATTTCAATTTGATTGCCTTTAAACTGTGTAGATTCCGATTTAAATTTATTTAGCAACGAATATGGAGAAATAGTCCGTGAAAAAACGGTTATTCCTGGAGACTTAATTCAAACTGAACCAAACTATATCAGGTAAGTCGCTTTAAAAATCTAAAAATATAATAATAAAGTATTAGAGGTCATGGGACGCTTGAAGACAGGAGCTCTAGATTAATTTCTACAGCGTGTGGATATCTTGAAAGTCTTAATAAATTAATATATACTAAGCCTTTGGGTGGTAGGTACAGTGCTGAAGTTGGGGATATTGTAGTTGGAAGAGTTGTAGAAGTAAGCTCAAATTATTTTTTTTGAAACAATCTTAATTCTTTTTACAGGTATCGAACAAGAAGTGGCTAATTGACATATGCTCCACTCAATTTGCGCAATTATCTCTGGCTGCAATTAGTCTTCCTGGGTCTGTCCAAAGAAGACGAACAGAAGAAGATTCATTATATATGAAGTCTATTTTAGATGAAGGCGATGTGATTTGTACAGAAGTGCAGCGAATTCAAAGTGAAGGTATTTGTCATCTTCACACTAGAAGTGCGAAGTATGGAAGACTTGCAAATGGAATGCTTGTCAAGGTACCAAATAAGTTAATTCAGAGACAGGCACAACATATTGTTAAACTTAAATATGGAATACAGCTTATTCTTGGGTTAAATGGATATGTCTGGATATCTCTCCCGTTTGAACATTCACATACAGATACCCTTAACTATTCCTCATCGTCTGTAAAACCAGAAGTTGTGAACACAAATATAAGGAAGTCAATGGTGATATTGGCATTTATAATTAAACTCTTTGGTTCAAATAATATACAAATAACTCCAGAGCGAATTTGTAAAGTATTTGATCATTTTTCAGTATTAAACTTATCATTTAAGTAAGTTGAGCCGAGCAAATCTACTAAAAACTGTAACTCTAATTTAGAAACATACAGATTTTAGATCATTCTAAAATTTTGTTAAGTGCATTAATCGAATAGAGCATCACTTTCTAACAATAAATTGAGAGCAAAGCATTTGCTATACAAAAGTTAAATTATTAATTGAGAAATTTGTATTAAAACTTTAGCTTAAAACTTTGAGAAGGACTAATTCTCTGGACAAAAGGGGACGAAACCCCTCCTAAATATCCGTGATTTTGAATTTGGTTATTCAAAAAAGGATAATAGTTCGTAATAGGCTGAGAAACAAAACTATTATTTGGAGAAAAAATGGGTTGGTTGATTGGCATTGCCATATTTTGTGGGAAAAATCGTATTCCTGCGTTTACATGAGCAAAAAGTTGATTTGGAAGCTGCTGAAAGACCGGTGGCTGGTATCCAAACGAATTTGGACACCCAATAAAGGAGTTAGTTCCTACAACAAAATTTGTACCGTGATCTTGAGTAGTTAAAGAAGTAGGTGGAGTCACTAGTTCACTACTTTCACCTTCTATTTGAATAGCAAAGTATTTACCTTTAATCCATTGGTCTATTAATGGTAGAATTGCTACTGATTCAAAAAGCATCTTTAATCTCGGAAATTTGTGAATAATCGATCTTTCTGGCAGTAATGTAACTCTATTAAACTTCTCGGTTTCACTAAATTCAATCAAAGATATATCATCAAATAAAATTGAAAATAAAATGAAATCGCAAATCATTGGTTTGTTTTTTTCTGCAATAAAAGGGCCCTTGTCACCAATTGATGCAATTAAAGTTTCAAATTCGCAATAAAGTTGTTCTCTAAGCAGTTTGTAGTTAGAAATAGAACTTTCTAATTCTTTGTTTGTATTAATATTACCATTTGAAAGCTCTGAATAATTTCTTGAAATTAAATCCATTAAAACATCTCTCCACTTAGAACAACGAAATATTACATCATCAATTACAAAGTCAATATAATAATTTCTACCATATTCTCCGAGCTTCTTTGCTAGATATCTTAGACAAGGAATCTCATCAAAAATAACGAGATCCCCTAATTTTACAATAGGAAGATCACCCAACGGGACTTTATCTGAATCGATATAAGAAGGTATTGGATTTTCCTCATCTAAAGGGACATTAATAAAACGGTGTCTAACTTGTTTTCCTAGTAAAAAGAATCTAAGTGATCCACCATTACCCAAATAAATTTCGTGTTCGTACGTGATTACGGACAGGTCCCCAATATCGCGGACAGGAAGTATAACTCTATATGTTGACTTTGAAGGGATCATTACTCGGTTGCTTGTTAGTCTACATGGAGCATTGCTTCTTATTAAGTTTGACATTTTTGGTGAGTAGATCTCATTTAATTCACTGGACACTTTAGTAGCAATATTTTTTGGTGACGCAGTTGTGCCTGCTCCTATATTATTCATTATTAAGGATTATAAATAATTGTGGCTTTAATAAAAAAAAAAAAAAAAACTTAATTATTATACGCATAATAATTTACTTGCTATTACAAAGTGTGGCATAATTCAGCCAATTTTTTTTGCCAATAAAAAGAATTAAAACTCTCTTGAAAAACTCCGATCTCTCCTTTTATAGTTATCTATATTGTAACTGTATTTAAAGCCATCCTGTAAATCTGTTGAGCAAGAATTGGAGTGCCTTTTTAATCGTTTTCTTAAATTTGAATTAATTTGTTCACTTAACTTTATTTTTGATGAATTAATAGTTTTAAATTTTGTATTTTTGACTTCCGTACTTTCAGTTATATTTTCTGAATTAGATGTATCAATCTGTATACCGTGAATCTCGGAACCAAAACAAAGTTCATTTACCTTATTTGTTTGCTTTTCTTCAATATCACTCAACTTATCTCTCATTTTTTGTGTTAATGCACTTAAACCAATTGCGGTGAAAAAATTTATTGAAAATCTTATCTTATAGATGTTTTCTTTCGGAAAAATGCCTTCTATAAACGGCAAAACCTCGGGGGAGTTTAGTTTTATATCTAAGTTTTGAATTCCCATGTTATTGGAAAGCTCTTGAAAAAGAATTTTAATAAAAATTCGTGAAGAAGAAGCAGTATCTTTCTCTGATAATACAATAATGAAAAGTACACTCCAAGGTATTGCATCTTTACTAAGTAAATATGAATAAAATTTAGTTATATGTCTCAGCCTAGTTGTTTCTAAGTGATGAATATTTTCAAAACTTTCAGAAAAAAGTTGTTTAAAAGAATCTTGAAACTCCTCTCTAATAATGCAAAGCCTTTCAGCAACCAAAGAAAAAAATTTTTGATATGTTCTTTCCATTGAACAACAATCCAGTATCATTGTGCATGCCTCACGTATTTGTTCTTTTTTCATGTTCATTTTCAATAACCTGTGCGTACATTCTTCAAAATTCAAGCTATTCATTATACATAGATAAATTTTCTTCCTTAAAATAACAAAGTTTTTCTCTGAAAGATCTAATGTAAAATTGTTTTCAATAAGTGGTTCATCATTGTTATCAATGTTTACATCTTCTAATCCAGAAAGCAATTCTTTTGAAATTTCTTCCCATTTTTTGTTCTCTTCTTCAAAAACATTAGGTTCGGTCTCAATAAAGTGATCTAATTCTTCCTGAATGTCGATTTCTTCATCCAAAATGTCTATAAAATGAGTTATTTGATCGTTAGTATCAAATAACTCATTTTCCGGTTTGTTTGCTGGGTAATTCTTAAAATTGATTCGTCTTTCATTTAAAACACGTTCAATTAAAAAATTAGTCCTTTTCCTTAATTTTCCTTCCTGAAGTATTCTTCTGAACTTATTCATAACAGTGTTTAACCCTTGTGGAGAATTTTCCAATAGAAACTCACCACATTCTAGAATAAAATCAATACATACCTCAATTGAATCGTCAGTTAATTTCTCAATTAAAAAAAGGCATATCTGCAAAGCTGTAAGTTCATGAACAACTTTTTGATTTATTAACTGAGCTAAAAACATTAAAGTATGCTTGCAAACAAATTTATCTCCTTTTGAATATGATATTCTAAACTGATTAATTAGTCTTTTTAGCAGCAAAGAACCAAAATCAGGAATATTACAATTAATTATCGCAGAGAAGTAGCAAATTACACTAGTATATGACTGACTGGATAATTGAGCTCTGATAACACAATTAACTAATATTCCTCTACCACGAATAATATTATTCTTCAAAATATTAACCAACACATGTTCAATATTTGAAAAATTGAGTTTATTAATCTCTCCTCTTATGTTTTTTTCTAACTTATTCCATAACTTTTCTTGGTGTTCACGACTATTTAGAAGATTATGAGATGCCTCGAGATTTTTTTTCTTAAAAGGAGGAATATAAACATTGCAAATGCGAGTTTTGCTATCAGTAAATTCATCTGGGTTACGTGTCATCTCAATCTAGTTTTGAATCCTTCTTTATTACTACTTCGTAAAGTGGAATAATTTATTCAATATTCCCTTCCATATTGTTTTATTTGATCAACTAATCAAAAAAAAACTAGCGCTTAATTTTTTTTTTTTTTTAGCTAAATCTATAATTAATTTTGGAATTGAATGCTGGATTTGAATAAAAATGTATTAATTCTTCCTTTTTAACCATAATTATTATGAATTATTATATTGGTCAAATAATCTCAATTAAAACATATTTATGTTGTGACTTTTTTCCCTGATTTCTTTTTCTTTTCTCGTAATTCTGAGTAATTTAATCTATTAATTTTGGAGCTTCGCATTTGACTACAAAATGGATCTCACATAAACCGCAAGATTTGATCTAGAATGCATATTTTAATTCATATCAATTCTTAATTTAAGTTATTTAAAACATGAGCATTGATTACTCTTCGTCTTTAATAAAAATTCAATTATTTCTGGTTTGTTTTCTAACGTTTGGTGCTTTGACGTACTCTTTTTCTTTTGATGGAATAAGAATACCTCCTTCTAAATCGATTATTATACACCCGTACCAATTTTTTATGTTCGAAAAAGATGAATCATATAAAAATTTATTTGTCCCAAAAGTTGCAGAATACTCAACGATTTACTTTAATAACTTAAAAGTAAAATCAAGTAATGGAATTATCCAAAATAATGAAAGTATAGAAATAATAATTGCCCCAAGCAAAGATTTAGAGAGTCTCATAAAGAACGATCAGTTGGGTGTATGTTGTAATAAAGAAAGTTTACTATCAGGAAATTGCCAGGTTGAAAATACATTTATTAAACCAAATATTGATGGGATAATTTATGTTGGTGCGAATCTGAACAATTCAAATTATTCTTCGAACATAAAAAGAGGAGGAGCATACTCATTAATGATATCTAATTGTGGGAATTCAAATGATGGGTACTTATACGGAGAATTAGTTATTAAAAATGTATATGGGTTTTTACCTGCAATCGAATTTATGAAAATCAACTTGTATTTCTTCGGAATAGTATTGTACGCATTTCTGACAATTTATTGGATTTATAAATGTATAAAGAATAACAAACAACTCATAAATATGCAATATTTTATCTTAGCTGAATTATTATTAAGTATTATTTCTTCATTTTTGTGGTTACAATATTTTAGGCAATGGAATCTTACAGGGTCAAGCTCAATATTTCTTTTTGGTGTTTCTTCCACAATTAATATTTTGAAGTTAACTATTGTAGTTATTTTGACATTAATTGCATCTCATGGCGTAGGAATATCTATAATCTCAATTAATTCAAGAAAAAAAATTATTGCAATTTCCACAACTGGAGTGATGTATTTTTTAAATACGTTGTTTAAAGAGTACGTAATTTATTTGAGATCCAGAAATTTAAACATTAATTCAAGTCTGTTATTATATTCAATATTACCTATCGGAATATTAAATGGAATTGTTTTTTTTTGGGTATTTCACGAATTAGTTAATTTATTAAATAGATTAGAAGATGATAAACAAACAGAAAAACTTTCAGTATACAAACGGTTTACATATATATTGTTTTTTTCCGTTACAATTGCTTTTATTTATTTAATGTTGGAAGTTCGTTTTTATTTATGGGACATTGTAGAAAGATGGAGATATCAATGGATTTTTCAGGATGCAATCCCATTTTTTTTTGTTGCCATACTTAAATTAAATTTACTACTACTCTGGGTCCCAAAAGAAAATTCAAAAAAATATCTGGTTGCAGCAGAAGTACCGATTGAAGTTACAATTGAGCTCGAAACGCATGAATTAAAAAAAATGAGCTTTAATAATGAAAAAGATCTAGATTGTTTTGAGAACACAAATGAAACTCAAAACGAGGATTTTTGTTTTAATATCGAAAATTTTCTCTCATATCCTGATTCAGATTACGAGATCAAGAAATCTGAACATTTAAATCAATCGAATAATCTGGTGATATCAGATAATATAAATTACGTGAAAGAAAATCGAGGCAATCTTAATAAATATATTGGAGAAAAATTTGAAGTAAATAAGGAAAATTCAATGCATTTAATTAATTTATCGACAAGAAATAGTTAAAATCATCTTAGTGAAAACAAAGCATTAGTTGATTGCTAAAATTTCTATTATATGCAGCTTTCGTTTAATTGGCAAAAATAGTCTGGATACTTGAACAAACATTTAGCAATGTTAAGTATTCGTTTGATCCATCTGTTACGCTTGCATCTGCCTCAGAAATCCTCAGCATTAAAAACGCCTTTTTTGAATCATCAATTTTATCGCACTCAACAATGAATTCTACTAGATTTTTGAGAATTAGTCCTACACTCCATCCTTCGTTGGTTAGTTTCCCAGTCTCTATTAAGATGCTTTCGGTCCCTGCAATTTTGCATGAATTCACGACTCTTTCAATAATTTTTTTGGGTGGAACACCTGCAATATCTAAGATAGAATTAATTTCAATTTTTGCATCTTTCCCAAACAATTCAGAAGCAGATTGAAGAATGTTTATTCCTCTTCTGAGATCTCCCTGAGACAAATTTACAACCATTTCTAATATACCGTCTTCGCATGAAATCCCTTCTTGGTAGCATATATAATTCAGCCTTGAGATCTGAGACTTCGTTGAGATTGGTTGGAATCTGAACTTTGCGCACCTGCTAGCTAATGGCTCTATTATTTTATTTATATAATTACAGATAATAACAAATCTAGTGTTTTTTGCAGAAACTTCTATTATTCTTCTTAGTGCTGATTGTGCATCTGCAGTCATCATTTCGGCCTCATCTAAAATTACAATTTTCCATGAGGGAAGGGGTTTACCCGTTAATTCATGGGCTTTGTTACACTGGACTATTTGCCTCGTCCAGGACTTGATTTTTTCCCTAACAATGTTGATACCTCTCTCATCAGAGGCATTCAGTTCAAGAATTCTATTCTTATATTCATTTGGCCCAAATAGCTCCCTTGAAAGAGCAAGTACTGCAGATGTCTTACCAGTGCCGGGAGGACCATAAAACAACAAGTGTGGCATATTCCCACTTTCCAAGACGTGATTCAACATACTAACTACGTCTTTTTGATGAGAAATATCGAGTACATTTTTAGGGCGATATTTTTCAACCCATAAGTTGTTCATCGTTTCCAATTAACTTTTCGAACTATTTTTTCTTTAATTTCTTGTTTTATTCATAAGATTAAAAAGGATAGTCAGGGGGTTCAATGTGCGCTACTGAAGTGGAAAAATAAACAATGAAGCTTATGGGAACAAAACTTGGTGGGGAACTAGGGACAAAAATCTGAATGAATTATTGTTTTTATTCTTTCAATGCATTAATTTTGCATTTTATATCCGAATTCATTAATATCAGACAAGATCGGTTGTAATTTAAGAAAAGCGTAGATATCTAGGTTAATAAAAAACAATATCAAACATCTTTAGCGCTTTTTTTTTTGTCTTACAAAGTAAAAATTGAATTTAATTATTTGAATTAACATTGATTAGAAAGATTATATAAGAATTTTAAAAATAAATATGTTTTTTAAATTACAATTATTTTATAATTAATTTATACAAGACATATTGAAAACATATTGGCGCATTTCGTAATGTCTAATTGATCGTCTCTGAAAAATTAAAGGTTGTGTTCTTGAGTTCAAAGTTAAATTTCTCTTCATATTGTTGAGAGCTTCGTCACCGTTAAATATTTGTTTCACAAGTAATAAAGGGAAGTTAAAATGGTTAATTTTACAGTTGAGCAAATTCGTGAGATTATGGGTAAGCCCCATAATATTCGTAACATGTCTGTAATTGCTCACGTCGATCATGGCAAATCAACACTGACAGACTCTCTTGTATGCAAAGCAGGTATTATTGCTTCAAAGGCAGCAGGAGATGCCCGTTTCACTGATACCCGTGCTGATGAGCAGGAACGTTGCATTACAATTAAGTCAACCGGTATTTCACTTTTCTTCGAACATGATTTAGAGGATGGGAAAGGTAGGCAACCTTTTTTAATCAACTTGATCGATTCCCCAGGACACGTAGACTTTTCTTCAGAGGTTACTGCAGCTCTTCGTGTAACTGATGGTGCGCTGGTTGTTGTTGATGCTGTAGATGGCGTATGTATCCAAACTGAGACAGTGCTTAGACAAGCATTAAATGAGAGAATTAAACCCGTACTTCACGTAAATAAAGTAGATAGAGCTTTGCTGGAATTGCAATGGGAGGCCGAAGATATTTACCAAAACTTCACTCGTGTCATTGAAAACGTTAATGTTATTATTTCTACATATTCTGACGAGTTGATGGGCGATGTTCAGGTATTTCCAGAAAAAGGTACAGTCTCATTTGGTTCCGGACTTCATGGCTGGGCATTTACTATTGAAAAATTTGCTCGTATTTACGCCAAAAAGTTTGGTGTTGAAAAATCAAAAATGATGCAAAGATTATGGGGAGACAACTTCTTTAACCCAGAGACGAAGAAATTTACAAAGACTCAGGAACCAGGAAGTAAAAGAGCATTCTGCCAATTTATTATGGAACCAATATGCCAACTATTTTCTTCAATTATGAATGGTGATAAGGCCAAATACGAAAAAATGCTAGTCAATTTGGGTGTAGAACTTAAGGGTGACGACAAAGCTTTAGTGGACAAACCTTTATTAAAGAAAGTTATGCAGTTATGGTTGAGTGCAGGTGATACGCTGTTGGAAATGATTGTTACACACTTACCATCGCCTGCTGCGGCTCAAAAGTACCGTGTTGAGAACTTGTACGAGGGTCCTCAAGATGATGAGACTGCCAAAGGTATTAGGGATTGTGACCCTGATGCTCCCTTGTGTATGTTTGTTTCGAAAATGGTTCCCACAAGTGATAAAGGTCGTTTCTATGCATTTGGCCGTGTTTTCTCTGGAACAGTTGCGACTGGACAGAAGGTTCGTATTCAGGGTCCAAGATACCTCCCAGGTGGTAAGGAGGACTTGAACATTAAGAATATACAACGTACTGTCCTTATGATGGGGCGTTATGTTGAACAAATTCCGGATGTACCTGCGGGGAATACGGTTGGTTTGGTTGGGATTGATCAATATTTACTAAAGTCTGGTACAATTACAACGTCTGAAACCGCATATAATATTGCATCTATGAAATATTCAGTATCTCCAGTAGTTCGAGTTGCGGTAAGACCGAAGGATAACAAAGAATTGCCAAAGCTTGTAGAGGGTCTCAAGAAGCTGTCAAAGTCAGACCCACTAGTTGTTTGCAGTAAGGAAGAGACGGGTGAGCATATTATTGCAGGATGTGGTGAGCTGCATGTAGAAATTTGCTTGCAAGATCTCCAACAAGAATATGCACAGATCGAAATTGTGGCATCCGACCCAATTGTATCTTACAGAGAAACTGTAATCAATTTGTCAAGCCAGACATGTTTATCTAAATCTCCCAACAAGCATAATAGATTGTACATGACCGCTGAACCTTTACCTGATGGATTGACTGACGACATTGAAGAAGGGAAAGTTTCTCCAAGGGATGACCCTAAAGAGAGATCAAACCTCTTGCATGACAAGTATGGATTTGACAAGAACGCTGCAATGAAGATTTGGTGTTTCGGACCTGAAACTACCGGGCCAAACATTATGGTCGATGTCACTACTGGTATCCAGTACTTGACCGAAATAAAGGACCATTGCAACTCTGCGTTCCAATGGGCAACTAAAGAGGGAATTTTGTGTGAAGAAGATATGAGAGGTATTCGCTTCAATCTTCTTGATGTAACACTACACGCTGATGCTATCCATCGTGGAGCAGGACAAATTACCCCAACATGCCGTCGTGTAATGTACGCAGCCGCGCTGACTGCTTCGCCCAGATTGTTAGAGCCTATGTTTTTAGTCGAGATTTCTGCTCCACAGGAAGTAGTGGGTGGAATCTACGCCACACTTAATCAAAGAAGGGGTCATGTTTTCCATGAAGAGCCTAAATCTGGTACACCTCAAGTAGAGATCAAGGCATACTTGCCAGTCGCTGACTCCTTCAAGTTTACCACTGTTCTCCGTGCAGCAACATCGGGTAAGGCATTCCCACAATGCGTGTTTGATCACTGGGAGTTGATTAACGGCGATCCACTGGAGAGAGGAAGTAAGACAGAAGAACTTGTGAAGGCAATTAGAAGAAGAAAGAATATTAAGGAAGACATTCCTGCTCTTGACAATTACTTAGATAAGCTTTAAACTGTTTGAATATTCAAGATTGTTAGCGTTTTACTACTTAGTATAGTTAAGTTTTGGTGAAGATACATTTTTTCTGGGTTTGGAGGTTTTATAATAAGGATTACGATGGGGATTTGTGCTAAATCAACTAACATGATCAATTTTCACAAACTATCGGGATTTTAAATGTTAATTGCTTGATACTTTTCTGTTTCTAATTCACTGTGAAATTCTTGAGATTTACTATTTGATTCAATATTAGGCGTATAGGTATTTCTTTGTAAAATTTCATCCAATTCTTTCTCTAAATCATCAGGTATAGTCTCAATATTTTTTGAAACGTCTCTAACGCATGATTTTATCATTGAGTTGATGGATTCTTGCGTAACCTCAACCTCCTCTCTGATAAGATTAATGTTTTCCAATTTTTTCAAGATTTCATTTTCGTCAAATATACTTCTAGTTGCATTAGTAGAAGTTTCGAGTGCATTTAGTAGAGAAATTCTTGCATTTGAAGTGTCAAGAGTAACTTTTGATTGGCTTAATACAAGGAGCTGTTCATTAATTTCATTCAAAGCTTTTTCAATTTGATGTCTTTGCTTCAGATGATTTATTGCTAGCTGCTTTTGGTCATTTAAAGCATATTCTTTGCACTTATTATCATGAAATAAAAATTTTTCTTCCAAATTTTTTAATGATTTTTGTAAATCCTCCTCTGTTATTTTAAGTAAAATATCTGCAATATCTGTATCATACACTTCAACTTCTTTCTTAGAGAATGAAGAGTGTGACCTACTGAATTTAATAGCATTAACATAAATATGATTTCCCTTATTAACAACAAACGGTTTTAATAACCATTCTCCAGGTGAATAGGTAATAAAGTACCAAATTATTATATCATTTAATACATTTTTTGCAGTTTCGCATAATTCAAAATTTCTAATTAAATAATCTTTGAATTTATTATTTAAAATAAGAAGCTCTTCCATACCCGTTATTTTTGAAATGGTGCCTAATAATCCTCTATTTATATCGTTAAGTAATTTATTTGATAATTTGTCCAATGAGGGAATGCATACGAATGCATCTGATTCTAAAGTATTTTCACTTGTTTCAAAGAAATATACATCATTAAAAAAAACCCCAATTATTGAGCGAACCCAACCAAATCCAATTGAGACTTTTGACCTAGATTGTCTCTTTTCTACTTCTATAGCGTTCTCCCATATCTTGATCATGTATTTATTTATATAATTTAAATTTACAATTTTTTTTCTTCTTAACAACCCTTTGAAAATATTTGGTAAACAAAGAACCTCAATAGGCCAACATTTAAACTCTTCCTGAGCAACAGCTTTAAGCGAGTCAATTTCAATTAAAAAAGATTGTTTTTTATCACAAAATTTTTCTATGACACCTAACCACCATTCCAGCTTATACTCTTCTTGAGTATGGAAACTGTAAGACGAGCACAATCTTTGCCATTCGCCTATATCTTTTACTTTTGGGAAAATGCTATTCGTTCCCATATACATTAGAATATTCCAAAAATTCTATATTGTCAAATAATGATCAATCCAAATTTCATTACAATATAAATTCACAACAAATAATCTTTATTTGCGCCATTATTCATAATTTGTGGGCAAAGTTTAATATTACAGAAATAATATGAAATTAAGTATTTATGTTACAACCAACTACCGAATATAGCATACGTATTGATATTCACGAGTTAAGGGATTTGAAGTTTAATGATGGAACAAGTAATATAACACCCAACCCATATATTGAAATCAAAGTATGCAATCAAATAAAAACAACTCCCAAGCAAACAGCAGTTTCATCGGCATTGGTCCAAGCATCATATAATTTTACGGAGACTCTAAACAAATGTGATTTCGATTGTTCAATTATTGAAATTAATGTTATGCATGCATATGTGCTTTCTAGTGCGCCTATC
Organism: Cryptosporidium ubiquitum; assembly: GCF_001865345.1. Taxonomy (NCBI): domain Eukaryota; phylum Apicomplexa; class Conoidasida; order Eucoccidiorida; family Cryptosporidiidae; genus Cryptosporidium; species Cryptosporidium ubiquitum. The sequence continues at coordinate 440,248 of NW_021639817.1, read as the reverse complement.
GGCTCGTATGTTCTTAGTTTTAATTATGTTTATAGCAAATCACAGCATTGGATCTACAGAAATTGGGTTCCATTGATATTAGGAGAGAAACCTTCTGAAATTATGGGTTTTGCACTTATTACTGTTGGAATTTTTGCACCTGGTGATTCAATTCCAGCAGTTGATGACAGCAACAATATTGTGAGTAATGATGGCGACCAAGGTACAAGAATTTCATCTTCACCAGAAATAAATTTAACCCAATACAATCTCAATGTATGCATTTTTAAGGGTCAGGACATTGTTCCAATTGTAGGAATGTATAATACCTTGGAACCTTTTGTGACTGTAAGACATGGAGTTTCAAAAATTTCTACAGTCTGTATCAAGAATGAATCGAACCCTATTTGGAAATCATCTATTAATTTGCCTGCACATTTTCCATGTTCAGACTCAAATTTATTATTTGAATTATGGAATGGTGAGTCAAAACCGACTTTAATAGGAAAATTTAAATTGGATGTTTTTAATATTTTCAAAGAACCTTTTCCTATATCTTGGGTGAATTTATATTGGACTCAACCTCCATACGGTGGAGCAGCAGAGCTGTTTTCATCTTCAAATTCTTCAGTGACATCATATGTCCCTAGTTCTTATGCTGGCAGATTGTTAATTTCTGCTAGTTCACAAAAAACACAGGCTTGCTCAATAAAGTCAATTCAATCTATACCACTTTCAAATGAACCACCAATGACACGTTATTTACTTTGGATAGACATTTATGAGGTTTCATGCAGGCCGTCTTTTGATGGGGAAATCGTTTTAGAGTTTTGTATTGGTCCTCATACTGCAACAACAATTGCAATGCCACAAAGCGGTGAGTCAATTATATTTGATGAACAAACAGGGAGAATTGATGAAACATATTTTTATTTATCAGATGGACAAGACCCATGGGACTTATTCATTTATTCTCAAACAGGTTCAGGGGCAACCTTTTGGTCCTCATCTAAATTTACAAGAACATCTTTTACTAGAATTTTACTTTCTGAAATATCTAACGACACAAACGGAAACCCAAATTGGTACACATTAAAACCTATTTACGACTCAAGTACAGGATATATATTCAACGTACTTGCAAATATTGTTATTCTTCCTGCAAATACAGCATCAGAACGGCCTGATAGATTAGTTTATTCACTTCAAAGTTATTATTTTAGGTCTTTTATTTACGAAGGAATGAATTTGAGAGGAGTTAGATCTTCATTACCAAATCCATATGTTAAAGTATCAATTGGTGACCAAACTATTCAATCTCGTTCAATTGAATCATCAATTGTTCCACAATGGTACGAAGCTTATGAAGTTCAGATTTCACTACCAAGTAATTTGTCATTAGGATCAGATATTTTGATTGAAGTTTTTAGTCAGAGTCATGGGTATTTAAGCTCTGATTGTAGAATAGGATTTACATCCTATAAACTGACTCAGATTCCTAAAGCATGGAAATCTTCACCTGTTTGGCTTCACCTTAAACCTTCAGATACAAAAAACCCAAAAGAAGACACAAATGCCAGAATATTGTGTTCTTTCGAACTTATATCTGTTGATGAGGTTAAGCAATATCCATTTTATGATGATATTCGACCAACAACATTTCCTGCAGATATCCGATTATTTGTAATAGGAGTTCGTATGTTTAAATCTCTTAATAATCCAACAGTGTCCGTGTCTTATGGTCGCGAGCTTGAGGAATCAAACGCACCACTTTGGCACGATTCAACCCCATCCCCAAGTTGTGGTGATGAAGGTAACTGGAATTATTTACATGATTTTGCAATTACTGCTGAATTACCAAAAAGAGATGTGTTCCAATCTTATTTCGAAATTACTGTCAATGAAAGGGTTTCTGGATATTCAGGTGAATCTAGCATATCTTCAGGATTTGCAATACTTTATTTTAATTCCGAAATACCATGGTATGACGACAATTCAAGGAAGTTTAATAAGGATTTCTTTAACTTAACTACTTTGGATGAATTAATTAATGGATCAGTTGAGTGCGAGAACAACAATCCGATAAACATTACTGAGCTTAATCAAGAAGAAGAGGAGGATTCTTCAGGAAATGATCAAAGAGTTCTTAACACAATGAAATCAATATCTGCACCTACAAATATTGTATCAAAATCAAGTTCTGCATATGATGCGGAGGCGTCAAATTCGTTTTTTTACCCTGCTATTGATCTAATGAAAACTGAAGAAAAGAAGAGAGATGATGGGAACGTCTATATTAACATGAATTTTAATTCAAAAGAATATGACCAAGCAAATCTTGCTTTAAAACTAAAGGAAATGGGAACTCTATTTGGTTTTGATGCAAGGCTATTGAATTTTGATTTAAAAATTTTTTCTGAAGAAGATGAAACTGAACAAAGATTTGAAATTCCATATGAATTGGAACAAGATTTAGACCCTACAGAACTGCCCTATCGGACACTCCCAATTGTATCGATAAACGAAAAGGGATTATATTATATTGTTGGATATATAAAATACACGTTGTGTATTATACAACAACCAGACAGTGAAACTAACATTATCGTTGATACAAAAGAACAAGAAGAGGTTCTTCAGACATTTTCAGATAATAGAATGTGGATTGCGAACCAATACAACAATATAAAGCCTATTGTTGCAAGGTGTTACATACTTTCAGCAAGAGGTCTTCTTCCACCAAGCGGAGATTTAAACCCATCTGTATATATTTATATTCGTTCAAGAGAGAATAATGGGGATAGTGTAATGGTTGATGGAAATGGAAAAAAGAAAAAAAGCGTTTATCCAAATAATATCAAAGACACTGGATTTGTTAGGCATCAAGGTTACAAACCTGAGTTTAATCAGGTTTACGAAATAGGTTGCATTCTTCCTCATAATGCATTAGTGAGAGTTTCCTTAATTGGTACTGGAACAATGTCAGAAGAAACAATTGGAAGCACTTATATTGATATTGAGGACCGTTGGTTTCATCCTAAAGTACAATCAATGTTGGAAAATGATACAACACCCATAGAAATGAGAACACTAAGAATAGAAAATAGTATTGTATCTCATGGAACATTAAGGGCTTGGTATGAAATCATGTCAGAACAAGCTGCAAAGGCTACACCAATTACTGAATTAGCTTCGGTTGATCCTCAAAGTTACCAACTTAGAGTTGTAATTTGGCGTGTTAGGCATGTTCCAATTGAACCGAATACTACAATTTCATTGTATGTAAGTGGTATATACAGTATAGATGAATCTAACTCCGACACTCAGTCTACAGAAACTCATTATAATTCTAAGGATGGGACGGGAATTTTTAACTGGAGGTTTGTATTTGATATTAAAATACCAACTCAATATCCGATTTTTAAACTTCAGCTTTGGTCATATGGTTTAATTCAGAGCGATAATATTGGTGAGTGTTCAATTGACTTAAGCAACGACTTTGGAAAGGCAAAAAAACATTCTTCTCAAACTACGAAAATTCCTAAAACTTGGTTTGGATTTTCACACCCAACAAAACAGAATTCACCTCAAGGGCAAGTAGAGATTGAAATATCCATTGTTCCAGGGAAGATATCTGACTCTAACCCAGTAGGAAAAGGAAGAGAGCCTCCAAACGTTGACCCAGTCTTAGAAGATGTTACAGAAAACAGAACTTACGTCGATTGGAAGGGAATTGGGGAAGCAATTTCCTCCGCAACATCATCTATTTGGAGTTCTGCAAAGAAAGGGTTCATTATTGCAATTATAATTGGAATCATTGCACTAATACTATTTTTAATGATAATGCTTAAATAAAAACAAAAAAATCATAATTAATAAGTATTTTAAATAACTATTAAAATCTCTTCTACAGATGGTATTAGTAATTTTGAATCAGTGATGTATTGTTTTTTTGTCTATACTTGTTAATACTAGATAAAAATTTAAAGAAGAATATATCAATCATTCCAGAAAATGCAAAAATTCCTCCAATTATGGCACAACATTCTGTAACGAATGATAGAAACGATCTACGGCTTTCAGTCATCTTCACTAGAAATGGAGTAAAATCGTAATTAATATGAATTCCAGGTATCGAAGTATCGGGAATAAACCTGCCATTAGCTGAGGAAACAACAACTTTTTTGTATTGACTTCTGACTGAAAATTGGTGCGAATTAATTGATTTATTATTTATAGTATTATATTGTGTAGGTATGCAGTGCATATCAAAATCAATGTAAGCATCATCAAAAACCAAGTCTTGTGTATATCCCAACTTTTCAAACTTCGAGCTTTGAATATGCTCTTGATTTTTCCATTTGTTTGGAATTCCAGGTAACTCTTCACCGAAATCTAAATAATTTATTTTATATGAAAAATTAAATAAATGACTTTCTGCAATTTCAAGATCTGTCATTTCTTTATATTTAATCCATCTTTTGTGAGAAATTTCGATTTTACCCTTAACCTTGGGTATATACCCATTTACCTTAATCCTACATCCTTCTAAATTTAAATTGGAAGACAGTGCATTTGAAATCATTTTTGATCTATCATAATCACATTGTTTGAAACTTATTTTGTGAGGTAACTTAATTCCTCGTTTGTCATATTCATTGAAAACATCATTACATGTATTGCAACATTTAACTGAACCAAAACCATCATTTATTGATGCATCATAACAATGCCCACATTCAGAGGAACTATTCATATTCTTTCCTTTTGATCCAATCCCAATGTATTCTATTCCTCCATCCGGTAAATATATTTCTGTATTTTCCTGTAGATTAATTAAACGCACTCCTACAATATCGCATGGTAGCTTTGGGAATTCCAGCTGCATTTTAAGATTAATATTTTTATTTGAGGACAATTGATCAACGGTAACTTCGTCCTTTCTTGTTATACTCAAATAATATTTTAATTCAGAATAAAACAATACAATCATAGCGATAATGCTCAATATTGTCAAATATCCTCCAAATGCCGTTTTTATACGGAACTCAGCTATTGGCTTTGAAAATGCATCGAACTGCTTCATTTTCTTTTAGTTCGGAAGTTTCCTCTTTCTTGAAAATAATCTAATTATTATTTGCCCTATAAAATCCATTTTTATTGGCGCTCGTTGTTTTATAACATTACACACATTAGACCGCTGAAGATATAACAAAAAACTATTGTTTTAAGAACATAAAGATATAAATCCTCGTTCTATTTGAATTGAATACAACTTCTTTATGCCCATTATACGCTTTTTTTTTTATTAATTTTTAAATGCCTGTATCTGCTTATAAATTTGTGTATGAACCTTTATAAATTTATAAATAACGGCTATTAGACTAATATTCAGTATTTAGGTGATAATTAGTTAAATCTAATAATTTAATCAAAATGCTGTGGTATTTGTTTTAGATATATTTTTTTCAATATTGCCTGATTTGAAAGTTTTTTTTTAACCGCTCATTAATTTGTCAAAAAATCTCACTTTGTACTTCCATAATAAAGAATGGAAATAAAGCAAAGAGAAGTTATAAAAGAAATATATACAGTTGAGTACTGTAAAAGTTGCGGACTGCCTACTGATTATTGCGAGTATGGTCAATGTATCAAAAATAAAACAACCGAATACAATGAAACATTAGAAACCAATAAATTAGATTCTCAATCAAATTTATCACTTAAGGCAGATGAAACTCAAATTACCCGAGAAGGTATTCAAAAAAAACATGAAGACTTAAATTTAGTCAAGAAAAGAAAGAACAAACAGAATATAATTACGATTAAAGTGGAAAGCAGAGCTAGAAGAAAGAATGTGACCGTAGTTTGTGGGCTAGAACTATTCGATATTCAACTCAACGAAGCAGCGAAGAAATTTGCAAAGCAGTTTTCTTGTGGTGCATCAGTAGTTAAAGGCACTAATGGGAAACCCGATCATATAGATGTACAAGGCGACTTTGATATTACAATTGCGGAATTTATTTTGAAAATTTATCCAAATATTGAAGCAAGTAATATTGTTATTCAAACGTGAAATGAGAACTAAGTACCTATAAAATTACTGAATAGGAGAAAGGGGTCTATTGAAACCACCAGGTCTATTCATATATTGCCTATACTTCCTTCTTGACTTAATGTTAGAACAAGAAAGACTTGATTTTGAGTGGTTTTTATTTTTAGATGTTTCAAATTTCTCAATTCCAAACATTTCTTTAATAATCTCTGACTCTGACAAAGAACTAATGTTCTCAACTTTATATTTTTCTGAACCTGCGATATTCTCTTGCTTTAAATCTTTTTTTTCATCTTCGCCAATTATCAAGTCTCTTGCTTCGCTTTTTTTCTGGCAATTAGCAGTGTGGTGTTTACTTACTCTTCCAAAGTCGTCGTATTTACTCGCATTGAATTTAAATGAGTCGGATTTTTTCATACCTGCGCCAGATTTCCTATTTAAAATATTCATTTTCTTAGTTGCCTCTCTTTTTGGAGCAACTTTTTTTTTTGAATGTTTTTCTTCAGATATATGGCTTGTATACATAATTGAGTAATTAGAGGAAATGTTTTCTTAAAATAAAATTTTCTGAAATAATGTTCAGTACTTTATAATGATCAATAATGTTTATATAACTCATTAGGAATTATTAAACGCACTTCTAATTGCATGAACTTTTAATCATTTTAAGTGGAAACTCCATGCAATTTTCTTAAAATATTTGTAAAGATAGCGGTAACCAACTAACTTTCATTGAGACGTAAGAATTTTTTAATTTTAATTTTTACTGTAATGAAATGCAGTATAGGCATTAAATAATATTGAACGGCAAGAGACATCACGTTTAAGAAATAGATGTATCAATAAAATAAATAAATATATATATATATATATATATATATTAATTGAATTATATTATTAATAGTCAAATGTATTCCAATAAATTAAATAGTGTAATTAAGTACTAACGTAATAATTATTCTGTCTTTTTGCGATTGAAAGGGATCAACAATTGTAAAATTTTCAATTAATTAAGTAAAATCCTTTAAATCGTCTCTATTGGATTTTGAGTTAATTATATCATTGAATCTATAATTAATATATAATATATACTATTCAACAATGAGTGGAAAAATTGCTAGTGAAACTATTCGTCGTGCAATTGCCGAAATTCTTGAGGGCTCAAAAGCCAAACCAAGAAAGTTTGTTGAGACCGTTGAATTGCAAATTGGATTGAAGGATTATGATACGCAAAGAGACAAGCGTTTCGCTGGTACAGTGCGTTTACCAAATGTTCCAAGGCCAAATGCCCGTGTCTGTGTAATGGGAGATGCTGCTGATTGTGAAAAAGCACAGAAATTGGGCTTTGATGTGATGGATATCGAGGAGATGAAGAAGATTAACAAAAACAAGAAGGTTGTTAAGAAACTGTGCAAGAAGTACGATTTATTTTTGGCATCTCAGGTATTACTACCACAAATACCACGTCTATTAGGCCCAGGACTAAATAAGGCAGGTAAATTCCCGACTGTTATCACTCCAAACGATAAGATTGATGAGAAGGCGAATGAATTGAAGGCTAGTATCAAGTTCCAATTAAAAAAAGTGCTGTGTCTTGGTGTGGCGATTGGTAATGTTAATATGACAGAGGAAGAAATTAGGCAGAATTTGACTTTGGCAATTAATTTCTTAGTCTCACTATTGAAAAAGAATTGGCACAACATTAAGAGTCTAACAGTGAAGAGTACAATGGGAAAGTCCATAAGAATTTACGGATAATTTGACAATATTCTTTGTTATTTGTTAATATTTTACTTTAAATGACCGATAATGAAGAATAATGATTTTTAACTTTATATTATTTAAGGAATACGGAAGGGTTTTACCTTGTTTTGTTTAATGGTTATCTCCTGCTTAGATCAATCTTTCGAGGCTAATTGGTTACTAAATTCTTAGTAAGGAATCGCTGTTACTAAATTACCTTGATTAATTGCTAGGCCAGTTAGAAATCCATGGCACTAAAAAACTAATGCATACTAGTGTCTTCATAACCAATAGGTGTAAATATTTAAGTATTACTTATCAACTCAAATGTATATTTATGCGCGTAAATTCGGTTCTTTGAATTTTTTGATGTATTTCGAATATCTTGTCTGTCTTTGTATCGATTTCTCAGATAATTCTTAGTAGTTTGGTTGTCATTGATCTACATGCTTGCCGTTTCTACGCCGTCTCTGCGTCTATTTAAATACGGTTTTCTAATTCCAGAATACAGAGTTTAGAGATTGTTTAAGTGAACTTATAATCATCTCCAATTATTTATTTACAACTCAAATTAAATAACTTTTAATAGTACTGAGATGGAAATAACTTTGTGATAATATCGCAAACTATGAACATAACAATTTAGTGCTGACTCAAATTGCGAATGGAATTTATTAAAAAAAGTATAAGTGCATTTTCAGCAGACTCTATCAAAAAATATAACTACGACGAATATATATTTTATAGTATCCAATATGCAAATCTATTTGGGGAATATGATGAGCCAGAACAATTCAATTTTGTTGCAACCAAAAAAAAAATAAATTATAGAAGCGTTTCACTCAAACAAATAAAAGAAATAATTCCTAAATATAAGTTTTGCTGTTGCTATTCAAAAGCCTGCATCTGCGAATTTATAGTAAGGTACAAGTCTCGTGATAACAATGGTATCTATCCATGGATTTGGTGTGACTTAGTATCTGATCACGACACCGCGACTCCATACAACTCTAAAATAATCCTCAAAATACTAGTTTTTGCCAATTTTTCATCATTTAACAACGCTGATTGTTACTTAGAACCTACGAATATTAAGTGCAATAAAAAAATCGAAAATGACCGTATGCAACACGAAACCAATAAAACGGAAGATATCAATGATCAATCTAACACTGAAGTTCGAAAAAATACATTTCAAACATCTAATACTTACGAATTTGACAATTTAATGAGTAACTCCAGTTTTATTAATATCAATTATAATGAACAAATAAAATCTGTGAGTCATGAAGAATCATCTCCTTCGCCTTTAAAATTAGAATCAGAAACGTTAGAGTCAAGTACTGACGAAGAGATTAAAAACTCTGGTTGTGAAGATTTAGTTGAAGAAATAGGCCGATGGTCTAGAAAGCCTGATGGGTCATATAAAGATATTCGAGTTCTACTAAGTTCTCTTCAGCAAGTATTATGGAAAGATGCACAGTGGGAACCAGTTGAATTCTCTAAGCTAATGTCAGATATGGAGCTAGTAAAGAAAGTTTACAGAAAAGCGATAATACTTTGCCACCCTGATAAGCATCATAAAGAAAGTAAAAAACACAAGAGTAGAGTTCACCTCATTTTTATGGCAATTAAAGAGTCCCATAATAAATGCAATACTTTTTGTGTTCAGCCATATAAACATATTTAATTTATTTTAAAAATTTCATTTAATGACTTACGCGAATTCTCACAAATTATTAATCTTGTGTTCGGTTTTAAAAATATTAAATCGTCATTATGAAAAAAATAACTGCATTAGGCGCCATTTCCAGTTTGCGCTATCCAACTGAAGTCTAATTGGATTGCATGCTATTTTTTTGAATTAACGAAAATAATTAAAAAAACGACCTATAAAGATGACACATTCAAAGCCAAAACATGATAAGGATACCAGACTAGATCGTCATAGTATGAATCCAAAGAGCTCTGCATATGGAAATAAATCAGGTGTTAAAAGAGGTTCGGGTCAATATAATTGGGGTAAGTAATATTTCTCATGTTTTAGCCAGAATTATAGGTTTTAGGAAAGGAAGGTTCTATATGTGAACAGGAACTTAGCATTGATTCTGGAGATCCTATGTATAACGATGAAAAAAAAGATACAATAATAAAAAATTAACCCAATTTACACAACAATATCAAAATGCTAGAAAACAAACCTTGGAAGACTAAATTTTTAAGCCAACTCTGCGATTAGTTTAGGTTAAATATTTTGTCTCCCAATATGCTCTTTTTTCATTTAAAGAAATATATTCGCAGTTTTATATAATTTTAGACACAATTCATAAGTTTCCATGGAGATATTCGCGAATAAGGAGTTCATCATTTCTCTCCAAGTGATCGAAATGCATTCTCTTATTCCCAATTCATTGCACTTGTAAATAAATTCGGAATCTTCTAAAACCTTCAAATTTTTATTCGAAAAAATATCACTATAAGAGTTTTCGAATATTTCGAGATGAGGAAACTGTAAGTAATACTTCAATTCCTGAATGTTATTAAATAATATAAGGTCTTCAGGAATGGAACTTGTGTAAATTTTCAAATTTTGAGATATTTCACTATTAGATGGAATAAATGCATCAATGCATTTATTTATTCCGATTATGTTTATTCCTCCTTGTATTGTTTTTGAGTCTGAAATTCTTGAATAAAACTCAATTAAAATACTTTCGGGTGTTTTATTTTCATTTTTCGAGCGAGCTTGAATATGCCAGTATATATATAAATAAACAATACTTATTCCTTCCAAATAATTCGTCACACTTTGTTTCTTTTTTGAAAGACTATTATTCGTTTCAAGAATTGTATTATCTTTATCATGAAACTTTATATGAGGTTTTTCCTTTATATCCGAAAAAGATACTAAGGCATATCCTAGGCAGTCTTTCTTATTTAGTTCTGAATAAAGCTTGACCACCGATGTTTCGGTTAGTGAAATCTCATTCGGATTCAATATACCACAAAAAATGGTGTCTCCTTGATCAACTCTCGCCTCGTTTGTTTTATCAAAAGTAGGGATTGAACAACTAATGTAAAAAAATTTTTCTTGTATCGTATCAGTAATAGTCTCAGGTATTCTTGAATAAACGCTAGCCTTTGCAATGTAGTAGGTCTTGTTCGGAATTCTATAATTCATTGTATAATTACTTTTTCGTTTGAAAAAATTCATGATAGTCCAGTGCCTTCTAATTTGTGTTAAAACTTTGCCATCTTCGTTTTTTATACAATGTTGAATAACAATCTTAAAACTTTTTGATTGTCTATATATTGGAAACATATCATGAAGAAAAATAAACCCCTTTTCAGACAGCAAAACATCCTTAATATGTATAATCCAATTACCCATTTTGTTTAAAGGCCGGATATTAGTTGCATAAAAATCACTTTTAATATCTGATGGTTTGTAAATTACTTGATTGCTTAAATTTTCCAATTTAGGATGCAAATCTATTATTTTTTGTGTTATAATTGGGTCATTGCAAATTGTTTGTTCATATTTTAAATAGATATTAATATGTTTACTAATAGAAATGTTAAAAGTTTTATTTTGAATATGAGAACAGCTTGAAGTTATCGAGGTATCTTTTTCAATTTTTTCAAAATTTTTAATGATATTTTTGGTAGTTTTCTTAGGAATGATTGCATACCATTCAACATTTATTTTAAAATTGACTTTAAAATCGTTATTTTTGTTTGATAAAATTAACCTTTTTTCAATACTTGTAACTGGTTTAATAAAATAATTGATTACTTCATTATATATTACCTCAAAACTATCAACGCCGAAGCTAAAGTTTAGGGTTGCGATTATTTTGTTCTTCTCTAGAAATTTTGTTAGCTCATCTATTGAAAAAAAGTTGAAATAAATAGTACAATAATTTCTTTCGAATGGTGAACAGTAATTCAAAGGTAATATTGAAATATTTCCTATTTGCACTTCCTTATTTGTTAATAAATTTTTTTTACTTAAATTGATGAAAAACTCAAAACTTTTTGATTCAAATTCGCCTCCTCTCTCAATGAATTTATGTGAACTAAGAGCTAAACTGAGATAGCACAAACTGAATTTACAATTAGGTAAAACATTATAATTGGATTCGAGTTCATCATCGGATATATATATTCCCATTTTTCATCAACAATTTTTGTTCCATTTTTTTATAAATACATTTTATATTTAACTCTAGCATCCACACATCACATTAAACACTACTTGCGCCACAAGAAAAATTATAAAGAAAAAAGAAGAGGCTTGGAATAATTGAGTATCGATCAAAAACAATATCCAACACAATTTTGAAAGATGAGAAACGATCTAATTGCTAAAAATCCTTAATCAACAGACAATTCTAACATAAAAAAAAGTATTACGAGAAGGGGATAAAAACATTTCAAATGCATTGACTAGATAAAAAATGAATATTTTCAATAACATGTCATCAAATTCGTAGCTGAAATAAAAACTGCTTTTTCACAAAATCTTCGTATTTTCGCAAATAACGAAATTTGAAATAAAAGATTGGAGACAGAGACGGGAGACTAAAATGTAATCCACTTGAAAATACTTGCAAAAAAAAGCATGTATGTCTCGTAATTAAACGTGGGGTTAATTTAATGTACTGCTGATATTGCAAGAAACGAAACGAAAAGTATATTTTTGGCATATTAAATGAAGCTAATTGACTATAAAAGAAGGAAATCTTAGTCTCCTACTCTAACGGTACAAGTAAATTTACTAAAAAAAAAAGTTCTTACTGCTAAGTATTCAATATTCTTTCAATTTTATTCAAATTGTTAAATATATAATTCCGTAATAACTGAATGCCAACTCAATTGGCCGTCTATCTACATTAGAACGAAAAAATGAATCAACTGAGTGAGATGAATGCTAACGAAAGGACTGATCCTGGGGCGAGCACATTGATTGAACAATCCTTCGAAAGAGCAGGAACTAACTCATCGACAGCATGTGTATCGCCTATACTAGAAGGGAAGAGTCTAACAAATAATTATATTGAATCGTTGTTATTAAATGCTGGCCAAAATACCAACCAGGTAATTGCTGCGTCTTTGGGTCAGAATCTTGGGGTTGGCTTAAACCTTGGATTTGGACTAAATATGAATATAGGAGTTAATGAATTGAACTCTAGTTTTCCTTTAATACTACCGAGCCAGTTATGTCAAGTGAATAATGTGTTGGGTGCAGTTCAAGCAGCCCTACCGGATTGTTACAATACAATGCCAAGGGGCTACAACTTGAACAACCCGATAATTCCACAAAATGTTATTCCAGTAGCTGGAATACCAATAACCAATTTTTCTGGAATAGAATCAGTTCTGTGTACCCAGAGCAATTTGTTGTCTAAAGAGGAAAATCAACCGGATATTAATCCTATGAAGTTGGATTCTCAACAATCAATAATCAATCCATTGTTACAATCACCGTTACTTTCATCAATCGGATCTCAGCCCTCAATTATTAATCCAAATATAATACCAAGAATATCCCCAATAATTAGCCCCTGCCCAGGTTCAATTTATCAGAATCCCTTGGTTAGTGGGGTTGATAATTGTAATATTAATAAAATTAAAAAACCCGTGTTTCCACTTAAAAAAGAGACCACAAACATAACAGAGGAAAATGATAAGCTTAATTCATTATTAAATTCCTATTTTAATAATATCGCTAGCCTAGCAGATGCGCATGAAAGAGTGAAAAATTATTTAAATGCAAATAGTGGTTTTGACAAAAGTGCTAGTATTGTTTGTGGGGATTCGACAAAATTGCTTGGAAATGTTGGAGTGCCAGATTACGGTTTAAGCAACGTTCAATTAGAGCATATTTCTATGAATAATCTTACAAGTGGCATTTCGCAAAGAATAATAAGTAGCAACACAGAACAATGCATTCCAGGTGAGCCGAATGATGTTTTTAAAATCAGCCACACAAGAAAATATAGGTTAGGTGATCAAGGAAGGGCATTGTTGAAAAGTGAGTTGTCTGCCTACCTGAGGAATCACCCCGAAAAAAGAGTCGAGGCAAGCAAAATAGCAGATATTCGGAATGCTACGACAAAGCAGCTTTGGCAAATAGCGGCTATGTGCGGACTTGAAGAGCGTTTTATAAATCTACATGCACAATCAATTGCTCAAAGCAAAGGTAAAGTAGGCTTGAGAGGTGCAAAAAGAAAGCTAAACGCAAGCATCAATGAATTATCTAAAACTGCCGAACAGACGACAAGTGGAGATTCTACTTTACCTACAAATGTAACTGATTCACCCGAGTTAGATCCTAAAGCGAATGCTACTATCGAAATATCGGTTGCTAAGAGTAGCGATTCTAACCAAATATCCTCATCTGAAGAAAATGCGGTTAATATCGAAGTAAATATTCAGACAGAAATCATTGAGGATAAATCGGTAAATATTGAAGGTGAAATTAACGTTTTAGACACTGCTAATGAACATTTAAACTCCGGATGGAGTGAAATGAAGGAGAATTCAATCATTTTCGCCGATAATGATGTAAAGAGAATGAGAGTAGATACCTAATAACAATATTTTATACCAATTGTTATTGGAACCAGTTTGCTACCTTTTCTTCTTTTTTTGATAAGATATAGGAGCAATGATAACAAAATCGCAGCATGGAGAATGTTCGACTAATCAGATCGTTAAGGTGTCTAAATTGAAGAGCGATACTTGAATAGCTACATTTACTTATCTTATTTAGTGTTCCTAATATTCCATTATGATATTAGTAGACTTATAGACTTAAAATGAGACCATTATTAATCTATTATTTAAATGGTTAATTTGATTTAGTCGAATTTCTTGTCTGATTCACAAATCTGTTCTGTACTTTAAAATCGTTTTTGTTGAGCTGCTCGCGCGCACATTTTGAACAACAAAACTTTAGGTCATGAAAATTCAATTAGGTAATAGAGTATCTCATCTAGAAGATGAAAGAATTGGGACTGTTTGCTCAATTAAGGTTAATGAGAGGGGCGAGGAACTTTTTGAAGTCAGATGGGATTCAGATTCGAATTACAATTTAGTAAAAGATGTAGAAAATGCATCTTCATGTTTTATTAACAGAAATACTGTTGACAAGAAATTTGAATTTTTAAAAATAAATGAACTATCTCCGGGGATTTCTTTTCAAGAGGCTATTAGAGATCGTTACTTATGTGACGAAGAAGTTGAATATTTTGTAGGTTTGAAGAAGGCGCAAGAATATTGCAAAAAAATATCTACTTTATCTTTAGAAAAAATGAAGGTTTTTTCTTGTGGTTGTAAAGAGCTTATCAACTGTTTAGAACCACCAAAAGAATTGTCTTTATACTACAATAATATCACTTCAC
The DNA here is from genome assembly GCF_001865345.1 of Cryptosporidium ubiquitum. Classification (NCBI taxonomy): domain Eukaryota; phylum Apicomplexa; class Conoidasida; order Eucoccidiorida; family Cryptosporidiidae; genus Cryptosporidium; species Cryptosporidium ubiquitum. The sequence goes on along the minus strand of NW_021639817.1, from coordinate 425,062 downwards.
TCTGTTTAAACAATAATTTATTAACAGATTGGAATTCTTTATTTTGTATACTGTCACATTTACCAAAACTTGAGTGTTTAACACTAAATGGGAATCGATTCAAAAAGATATCTTATTTTAATCATTTTCAATTTGATAATATCAAAGTTCTGAGCATGAGTAAAACTTTCGTTGAGTTTGAACAGTTAATGTTGTTATTTAAAAAGGATTCAGCATTACCTAACGTAAACTATATCAATCTTTCATCAAATAATTATTCCTTTATTTCAATAAATTACTCTAATACGACAATACAAAAATTAGATTTGAGTCTAAATTCGTTATCTGATTGGGAAGTCATAAAAAATCTCTTAATTCACTTATCAGGTTTAAGTAGCTTAAACATTTCTAATAATCAATTTTCTAAATTGCCAATATCAAAAATCAATACAAATATTAATATTGAATTTCCGAATATTTTAGAATTAAACTTAGACAATTGTGGGATTGTTGAGCTTGGCACAATCGTTTATTTAAGAAAAGTCTTCCCGAACTTGGAACATATATCCGTAAGAAATAACAAAATTATGGATAACAGTAAAATTGATATGAGAAGTATAGTGATTTCTATATTACCGAATTTAAAAACCTTTAATAAAAGCATAATTAACAAGCAAGACATTATTTCGTATCAACGCTATTATATTTCTCAATATACAGTAGGAAAAAATGATCTTTTAAAGGAAGTTGACCCCAATGGGGATATTCTTTGTGAATTCGTCATAAAAAACGACATAATTATTCACCAAGATCCAACACCGAACTCTGATAATTCACAGAAAGACGAAAAATACCTGGATATTTGTTTCATTCCTTACTTCAAATCTTGCTTAAATTGTACTCCAAAAAGGATAAAAATAAACAAAAACATGGCTATATCTGATGTTAAAGTTTTAATTTCGAAGATTTATAAAATAAAGGAAAACGAATCATTAGAATTTATATTTGTTAACAGTAAAACTAAAATTAAAATTGAGGGATATAGCGATTCTCATTCATTGGCTGATATAGGGATAGAAACAAGCGGAAAAATTTACATTCAAGATTTTCAAAAGAAGTTAGGCAAGAGCTGAATAAATCTTATATACCCAAAATAGAATAAAAATAACAGTCCCTATTGAAAACCCTGACTTTTCTTCGAGATCAAGATTATCCTCTAGTAAATGATAAACATTTTGAAAAGAACTGTCCCATGTTTCATTTAAATACGGTTCCTCAATTAACAATTGATTGAACTCCAAACTAGTTTGTTCCATGTGCTTAATTACCTCTGCCTTTAATGCATCTGACTGAAAATCTGGAGTAACAATGCTAAAATTGTACGTTGAAATGTTGTTTCCCTCGTTTATTTTATTACTTTCCGACTTCAAACCACAATAGAAATCCTCTATATAAATTACTAATCGCAACTTCTTCCTCAACAAAGACTGGTAAAATTCTGCCAATTCATTTTTGTAGAGTCTTTTTGTGAAAAATGGGAGGATAAGCTGTAAAGAATTCATGACCGTTATATATAACCCCTCTAACACTCTAATTTTCTCGAACGGGAGAAAATTTCTAAAAATTGGGATAAATGTCAAAAAGTCCCTTTCATTTTTATCAAACCTAAGTAAAATTCCACATGACAAAGTCCAAACTATAAAGCAAAGAATTATTATTCTTAAATTTTCTTGATCATTCCACATCAATAATGACAAGCAAATCGGAATTACAGCAGTAATGAAAGGTACTAATGTTAGATGTAAGGGATAATCAATGAATTCTTCATCCTCAGAGACCTTGTATGAATTTAAATTGTTTTCGACGGTTCCGAATCTACGGTACCAGTTCCTGCTTAAATCATTTGACAATATCTCGTTTGCATTTCTAATTTTAGAATATATCTCTCGTGCGTTTGGATCCGAGTTTTTATCTGGGTGGAATTTGAGTGCTAATTTTCTGTATGCACCAGTAACCTCAGATCTTGATGCATTGCTAGATATACCCAGAACTTGGTAGTAATTCTGTGAAACTCTCACATTCTGCAATACACATGCAATAACCAACACAATTAGTGCAAGAATAACTCCATTTACCTGGTTCTTTTTGTTCCAAGCCCTTTTCGTTGAAGTAAGCCAACCAACAACAGGAGATATTACAAGCGTATATATTATAAGTTGGTCGTCAATCATTTAAGAATACTTATTATTATTGTTATTACGTATTCTATAATCCTCACCAACTATTCCACAAAAAATTCGTGATCGCGCTAAAAAAATAATGAAATAAGAAAAAAATATATTCGGTTTTTTATTATTATAACGAATAAAATTTGATCAATGAATCGATTATTGGGATCATTTCGTGCTTAATACCAAATTAAGAAAAAAACTATTAAAAAAGTTTCATTTTTATTTTAATAACTATTACCGCCGATATTTTTCATATCAAATATTTGTCACCAAATAAATATTTGAACGTTAAATTATTTAAAAAAATTTATTAAGTTAATAGTAATTATTATTATTTGGATCCTATTAATAGCTAAAAATATTTTTATAAAAAAAAAATTACTTTATTGTTATTTTTTATTTATAAATTTTAATAATGTCCGACATTAGTCTTGAGAGAATGATTTCAAAAGACATATATTATAGTGATCAAGCCGAAACACCTAGCGGTGATTCAAATGTTTTTGTTATTGCAGTAGCAGGAGGAAGTGCAAGTGGTAAAACAAGTGTATGTACCCGAATTTTTTCGGAGTTGGGAGACAAGAGAGTTGCAGTAATCGAAACCGATAGTTTTTATAAAAATCCAGTTTTAGAAGAAGGACAGACTATTGCAGATTATAACTTTGACCACCCAAATTCTGTAGACTTTGAACTTTTATACAATGTTTTGCGAAGTTTGAAAAACGGGGAGGGAGTGCATATTCCCAACTACTGTTTTAAACAACACAAAAGATTAACAACTGGAAGGCAAGTCTCGCCAGCATCTATTATTATTGTCGAAGGAATATTTATTCTTTTTCATCCAAAGATCAGACACCTCATAAATATGTCAATTTTTGTTGACACGGACGACGATATTCGCCTCATACGCAGAATAAGAAGAGATACTGTTGAAAGAGGTAGACAAATCGATGATATTCTCAATCAATACGAAAAGATGGTCAAACCTTCATATGACGAATATATTTATCCAACTAGAAGATATGCAGATATCGTCATTCCACACTACCCAAATGAAGTTGCAGTTGACCTTGTTGTACAACACCTTAGAAACAAACTAAAAATGGATGATCTAAGGAAAATTTATTCTAATTTGCACATTATTCCTTCTAATTGTCAAATACGCCAAATGCATTCCATTATAAGAAATAAGAATACATCAGCAGTAGATTTTGTGTTTTGGTCAGATAGATTAATTAGACTGGTTGTAGAAAATGCTCTTGGTCACTTGTCATTTACTGGCCAAACAATTGAGACACCTATTGGAGAATTGTACGATGGCGTGCAATGTAATTACAAAGATAAACTCTGTGCAGTATCAATTGTTAGAGGAGGTGAGAGCATGGAGATTGGTTTGTCTGCTGTTTGTAAAGATATTCCCATAGGGAAAATCCTGCTGGAGTTCCAAAATCCAAAAACAGAACTCGATGCACAATTTGACAAACCTAAAATTATTTATTGTAAACTACCGGATGATATTGCCTCAAGGAATGTATTTATTCTGGACCCCATACTTGGGAATGGATTTGGTGTATTTTCCGCAATAAAATATTTATTGTCAAAAGGAGTTTTACAGCGCAATATTATTGTCCTTAGTCTTATTGTTGCGCATAATGCAATACATAGAATATGTAGGGATTTTCCAGAGGCAACTCTTATTACAACTGAAATTGACCGTGATGTTAATTCTGATGGGTTTGTTGTCCCAGGATTAGGTTGTTTTGCTGACAGATACTTTGGGACCGAATAACTAGCGAATTTTTAATTAAGACAGGAAAACTCAACCTCCATCAGTTAAACAATTTGTCTAAAATAAACAAAATATTGTAAATCTAATTAAATATTTTACTTTAACTCCTTGCATGCAAACATCGGTAGTTTGCTGAATACATGTTGCATGTTATAAAATTTTAAGAATTTAGCATTTGAAAATAAAAAAACCTGAAATTTGTTTGAACAGAATTTTTCTAGAATGAACATAGAATATCTATATGTTTATTACCAGTAGTATTTCATTATACACAATGAAGGGAATTCTCCTACTATCATATTTAATAGTTGTTTTAGGAATCGGAGTCTCTTTACAATCCGATGACTCTAGTGAGAAGTTGAATGTTATTCCTATAAGAAGTAACTTAATAAACGTTGTTCCGATTAAAATGAGCAACCAAGTGTTTAACAATAGAAATAACATTACTGTTCTCGATAAATTGAGACAGAAGTTTCCAAATTGCCCGTTGAGTTGCGAAGAATCCTGGATAAGTGATGGGTGGTGCGATAAAGAATGTTTTTCTGATGAATGTGGTAATGACGGTGGTGATTGCGTTGGATGGTGTGCCCCTGAATGTCGCCCAACTTGGCTTGGAGATGGCCAGTGTGATATTGATTGTTTTAACTCAAAGTGCGATTGGGACAATGGGGACTGTAAAGATCATAAATTTGAGCTAAACAAAGAAATAGTGCTAAATTTTGAAAAAAATGGTGTAAACACAACTAATATTGATTTTAATTACTCTAAATGTGATTGCAATAAAGAATTACTTGGTAATAATATATGTGACACAGAATGTAATAAAATCGAATGTAATATGGATAAAGGTGATTGTCTGCACAGATGTAATTCTCGCTGTATTAATATGTGGCTTGGAGATGGTCAATGTGATCCAAATTGTGATACCGAAGAGTGTTTCTTTGACAAGGGTGACTGTAAAACTTGTTCGGGTAACTGCCGTACATGGATGATAGGGAATGGAATATGCGACAACGGCTGTAATAACAAAGATTGTAATTATGATGGAGGAGACTGCGCAAACGTTTGTTCAGTTTCAAAAGTTGACTATAACAATCAACCTCTCATCTATAAATTTTGCCTAAATTCTTGGGTTGGTGATGGATATTGTGATGAAGACTGTAACAATGAAAATTGCGATTTCGATAAAGGAGATTGTAGTTCCAAAAAAAGTGATGATATTTTATTAAATAGTCTGTATTCGTATGAAGCTAGTCTTAATCCACCAAGAAAGATCAAAGACATTAAAAATAAAGAAATTGGTGGAAATATTAAAAGAGCTAGTTCCGATATAAATTCTCAAAATGACCTAGGTATATCTAGTAGTTCTAATAATGATGTAACTACTACTACTACTGCTACTACT